>NW_005178989.1:0-44224 GCF_000350225.1 Chondrus crispus
CTGGGACTTTGCTTGGTCAATTTGAGGTCGTGGGATTACTCAAAACACCGGTCAATCTCAAAAGAATGAAAAAATTCAATTTCAATGCCACACCAACCATCTTCCGTAATTTTTCAACGAGACGAAGCCCAGTTTTGTGAGATTGCTGTGTGTCTCAAGCAGTGTTACGAGGCATTCGGTTGCCAGGTGGCGGCTGGACACGCGTACCACGGGGCGGAGCGCATCCGTATACCGCCGAAGGACGGGCAAGCGAAAGGCGGGAAGGAGGGGGCGAGACAGCACGCGCGGGGAATTGGGGGTGCCAGCCACCGGGGAGACGAAGGGAAACCATAGGCCGCACGGGGCTCGGGCTGGGGCAGAAAGACCGCGCAGGTCGCCGGCCGAGGGCGCGAAGGGAAAATGGCACGAGGGGGTGGCTACCGGTGGGGCAAGGGGAAGCTGGATCGAAGGGGAAATTACGGGAGGGAGGGTTGGGGATAGCCGACTCATCCCGGGGAACGTGTACTTAAGAAGCCATCCCCGAAGATAGGAAGGGGGAGGCAGCAGACTTGTGAGGAGTAAAAGAATACGGGTGAATTCCCGTCATTACAGGTCGCTCGGTGCCCCGCGGCAGAATTGCCGCAACAGCACCCCTCAATATACTTTCCTCGCGTCTTTCGCGCTCACAATGTCAAGAATGACAAGCACCTCTAGCTATGGCACTATTGGGGGGATGGCACTATATAAAGGAGGCTCAAATACATATATTTCGGGACAAAGCACACTGCTAACACAAACACAACAAAGCCTGTATAACACAACTAAATAATTAGCACTATATAGAGGGAAGCACTACTAAAGTAGGCACTATTGAGCAACCCCCCCTGTAGCATATAATGGCTGTCGCGCGACAAGATTTACAAAAGCTGTATGGCTGGCCAGCCATACTGCAACTAGATTAATTTTTGTTAATTTTTTAGAGGTTGATTCTAGTATGGGTAGCCACCCATACAGCTTTTGTAGATCTTGTCGCGCGACAAACACATCACACGTGTGGACACAAATGCAATGTATTACACGTGTGGATCGATATGCAATGTTTTACACGTGGCGACCAAAATGCAATGTATTACACGTGGTGACCAAAACGCAATCTTTTACACGTGCGAGAAGCTGGTGGATGACGATTGGCCGATTATGATACGGAATCGTATACAGTGCCTCCTACGATATAGTGCTATAGCGTGACATACCTCTAGCTATGGCACTATTGGGAGGTTGGCGCTATAGAAAGGAGGCTCAAATACATATATTTGGGGACAAAGCACACTTGTAAAACTAACACAACAAAGCCTGTATAACACAACTAAATAACTTCATCCTTTGAATACTGAACCATGCCGGATGGTACACGTGAGCGTATAATAACCTGTGCCAGAGATTGAGCCATAGCACTATATAGAGGGAAACACTACTAAAGTAGGCACTATTGAGCGACCCTGTAATATGTAATGGCTGTCGCGCGACAAGATTTACAAAAGCTGTATGGCTGGCCAGCCATACTGGAACTAGATTAATTTTTGTTAATTTTTTAGAGGTTGATTCTAGTATGGGTGGCCACCCATACAGCTTTTGTAGATCTTGTCGCGCGACAAACACATCACACGTGTGGACCTAAATGCAATGTATTACACGTGTGGATCGATATGCAATGTTTTACACGTGGCGTCAACCTTGAAATAAAAACTGTCACACTGACAGTGTGCATTTTGTGATGGCTTTGTGTGAGTTGTGTGGGGGCATCACGAAGATCACATATAAAAGGCTCTCCATCTCAAATGGCAAACAAACTGAACAACGTCACACAAAAAAATATCTCCGTTTCCAGCCCTCTACGGCTAATTTCCAGAGACACTTCCCCTTCCCTTCGTGTTCGCAACTGCGTAGGTTGAACCGGGATGTACTGCACGAGAAGGTCAGTGGGACCCAAACCTACTGCGTACTATGTATTGGGGTCAAAAGACGGACAAAAGACCGGCCCAAGGCACTTAGAAAGGGCTCGCGCCAAGTGCAGTGGTGTTCTACATGTAGGCAAGCTATCTGCTGCAGCTGCCGGACGGTCTGGCATTCTCGCCCTACACTGAAGCACCATGGGCCCTCTCCTGTCCATGAGAGGGAGTTTGACTCTGGGCGACGCACTTTTCAACGAATATGGCAGGCTTTACAAGCCCGAGAGTGAAGGCCGTAAAATATCTGTAGAACAAGGCTATCAGCTATGCTTTTTGAATGGGTTTGTGATGGTTTGTTGATGTTGGAGATGATTGTGAGACAATGGTGTGAGAGTCACAAAACAATTTGTGTGTGAATCACAAAACAGTCAACAAAAGAGCACTTCAAGATGTTGACGTCACAAAAATAAAGTGATTCTAGTGGTGACAGTGATTCACAGAGGAAGGGCACTGATGAGGACGACATCCAAGAGTAGGTACTGGGTAATTCATACTTTCAATAGCGAGAACAGTATCATCATCACTCTGTAGTGACACTTCTATCTTCATTGCACAATTAAATCTAAAGCAACTATGATTAAAAGAACAGTAATTCAATGACACATGACTGACTTTCAAAGCAATCCGGACTGGATGATGTCGGTACCTTTGGAGCCCATACCCAGCTGTTCACTTGCACGTCTAAGTCCCATGGTATTTAGATGCTGCACAGAGCCGTGCATCTTTAAATGTGACCGTTACAAAAATATCGATTTCACAAAAAGCACATATGTCTATATACTGACTACGTTCCAATTGGAACCATTAATGGTTACCCCCAACTCTTTAGTCTTCGGTATATATTTCAAACAAATTTCTCAAGTATCACTTTCCAAGGAAAATTAACAGAGGACGATACCATCCACCAGTTGATAATGGTATCAGATCTTTTCAATGGCCTCCAATTCGGGAGTGATATAGAGGTCTACTATACCTTGGAGAATGAAGAAGAAAGCAAGGCATGGTTCCCAGCAACAGTCATTAGTCTCAACTACCTTCATGATGATCGTCGAGAGGTGCTCAAAGGGACCATTCAATACAAGGCAGCGTTTGGATTCAGGGCATGTAAAAGCAAGGTTACTTTCAAGGAGGGAAACGAGTTTGTACAAGATGGACAAAAGTTTAGCTGGAGACTCAAAGATACATCCGTGCGATTGGATAACAGCGCAAGCTCAGACGTGGCAAGCGCATCGATGGATGCAGATGATATGGACTATGCTCCAGGTAGTGCCATGGTAGAAAAATGCAAGAAGGTTAACCACACGACGACTGTCTCACTTGACCAGAATACAATCAAAGATACACGTGAGCTAAATGCTCTTTCCAGACGCCTTCAATATCTTGAGGAAGTGGTGAAAGGACAGCAATCCTCGATTACGGCTGCACTATGGACTCAGAATCCGCTCCTCATTTCTGATGCAGGCTCCAATATTCCTCTTAAGTTTATTTCGTTGCGTCTAGAGCATTGGTTACTCAAAACACCGACACGTCCTACCCCAGTTGAAATAACCCGTGGGACGAAGTGGTTTGTACAAGACTCATTTAAGGCGCGAGCAGACTGCACATTGCTCCAGTTTGATTCTATATCCGAAAGAGTCAAAGCTCAGCTACGAACAAAGGTTTCTATTCTTCCGGAAGATTATATGTGCCGGAAATCAGTTGTGAAGGAGACGAATATATACTTTAGGAGCTTCCTAGACTTGTCAGAAGCACTCGGACCAGCATCACCGCAAGTTGTCAGTGACGTGATCATCGCAAAAAGGCTGGAAAAAGGTACCGACAATTATGTATCTGCCAGAGTGATAGGCTGTATGGCCGGTCCCAACACCGAATCTCTTTCTGACCCGTGCTATATGACAATTGGAGATTCTCTTGCTGTTATAAGGGATGACGAGGATGAACAACGGCACGTTGTATTTCGTCGGGATTGCACTTGGGATTCCATAGAGCAGACCTACTCCTATCCACTGGAAGACATAAGACTATCAGAGCTTAACTTCCAAGAACGCATTTCCAAGGTAATGAGTGCTGAAAAAGTGGTCAGCGGACCATCGGACCGGAAGGAGTCGTTCTACCTGCGATGGAATCTTCAATCCAATCCTTGTCAGTCTATATTTGCTGATGTAAATCGCAGCGACGTACTAGGAGTACTTCAAGTGCATGTCCCATTCATCTCTATCAAAGGGTCTGCCCATGTGAAGCAATTCATCACTGTTGCCAAAGTTCTGGGCCTCTTTAGGTAAACTCAATTCATTCATGCTACAGCAGTCTCCCGCTTTACTCATTTTTCACTTTGGTGAACTAAGAAGTTTCACTATCACATCAAATACGACCCCTTATAAATCGAAGTCGTGGACCATGACCACATCCTCATCGTCTTCGACTTGATCCGCCTGGATTTCATCCTCACCATCCACCACGCTCAGATCATCATTATCCTCGTGATGTGAACCTGAACGGACCGGGGGATCGTGCACGGAGTTGTACATATCCACGGACATCACTAGCTTCTCCTTCAAAATACTGGATAGTTGCTGTGGAAGCTCACCCCGCTTTTCTCCCTGTCCTTCAGTCAAAAGATCTGAGTAGAGCGATCTCAGTCGCGACCGCCATGATCCATTGTGGTGATCCTGGCCATCCACTTCATGCAATATCTGCTCGTTTCGAGAAAATGCACCCCTCGCCTCGATCACCTTCATCAGCATGATCTCCCGAAACAGGACAGCAGTCATGTAAATCACACGAAAGGATTTCATGGATATTGAATAGAGGTCTTCATCACTGCCATACCTGGTAAAAGCCACCAAGAACTTCAAGGCGACGTGCATGGCATTGAGTCGGATAACAATTTTTCGAGTCTCCTTCCTTCCATCCTTGTCTTTCGTCTCAACGTCATACGTACTGATAAATATGAAGGGATCGCTTTCAGAAATCAGCTTCTTCCATGCCATCAAATTCAGGGGGTTCACCTCAGCGACCGACTTCATAGCAGTACGACAGGTTCCGTTTGGGATATCTTGGAGGTTCATGTGCGGGCGGGGTGGATTCTCATACTGGAATGAGACTCCCACTTCACTTTGGAAAACATATGAGAAGTTTTGAAAGAAGGATTTCCGCCCAAGCTCCCTGGACTTGTTCAGAAACTGATTACCTATCTTGAAAACGCGGCGAACGATCTCAACCCTAATGTCTTCGTCCTTGATGAATCCAATTGGCTCATCTTCCCCC
Organism: Chondrus crispus; assembly: GCF_000350225.1. Lineage (NCBI taxonomy): Eukaryota > Rhodophyta > Florideophyceae > Gigartinales > Gigartinaceae > Chondrus > Chondrus crispus. The sequence continues at coordinate 5,256 of NW_005178989.1, forward strand.
ATCTTATCGCTTCGACGCCGAGCCACACGCCGGGCCTTCTTGATGGCCGTTGAAGCAAATTCTTCGTTGAAGAAAGACTCGACTGTGATCATTGTTATGTAGCCCGGCCTCAGCCAAAAAGGTTTCTCAGCGGTCTTCAGCTTCCCGCGGATGTTCGGATGTACCATTTCGAGTGACTTCGTCCCAATACTCGGATTGTTCATTGCATTTGCAATCAAGCTCTTCCCCCAAGCCTTTCGCAGGACCAGATACTGACGAGCTTGCTTCGTACCCAGCAGCTCCTCGGTTTTCTCCTCGCTTGGGTCCCTTTTCCACAAAAGGACCTCGACAAGTAAAAGTCCGAACCCCAACACTTCGGAACTATTGACGTCCAATTGAAGCTTGGAAATTGTGTGTCACGACTCACACCCTCTAAGGATTCACTCGCTTCCTTTCTCTGAGGAAGAACTCTCATAGTGCAATTTATCAACGCTCTTGTGAAGATAATGCACATGAATTTCCCTGCAAAGATGTCCTCCATAGGCCTAAGGAGGTCGTTTAAAGAGGCCTTCTCGGCTGCTTTTCCTGTCTTCGGCAGGGCGGAATTCAGAAGAACAATGTTGACGGCGTCCTGGCAGCGTGATAACGTCCGCTCTAAGGTTGAGACACGAGAAGATACAGCCTTGATTGCACCCAGAATTTCCTTTTTTTCAATGGCGAGCTGCTTCTCCAAACCAGCATGCAGTTCCCGCATGACTCGAAGTACTCCGTGGTTAGAGTCTTCCCCAAGTGCTCGAGCCAAATGGGGGCCCCGGGGCTGACTCGGCAAGGAACCTTCCATGCACTCACGACGCGTGGGAACGACGACGTCTTCCACATCTTGAGTTTCGGCGACCCCGTCCATCTCTGCTCCACTAGCCTGCACACTCTCGTCTACGTACTCCTCTGGCTCGCGTCCATGGAGCTCGAGCAACTGACGGTTCGCCCGTTTGCGTTCTGTGTGTTCATCTTCCTCGCCATGATCTCCATTCTCGAACAAAAGGGAAACGTCTTCACCCGGAGACGAACCGATGGCGCGCTTGCGCTTGCCCGCACGCGGAGGTGCTGCATCAGACGGACCACTTCCCTGACTTCGAACGGGAAGCGAGCACGTGTGAGATGGCGGACTGTCTTGGGGTGTCCTGACTGTATTGCTTGAAACCCGCCGGGATTCCTGCCCAGCCGCTGCGGGAGTAGCTTCGGCCGCAACACGAGGAGATGACCGGCGTTCCGCGGGGACCTGAGCCCCAGGCGCTTGGCTGTTAGACTTCCGAGATGTCAGAGGTCCCTTCTGCTGAGACAAGCGGCCTCGCTGATTGCCTGAAGCAGCGGGTTTCATGGCTGCAGAACGCGAATGAGCACGCCCTGCCTTCTTCCCAGACCTTTTTCGCGGGGTCATTGAGCCTCAGTAGGAACACAGGATGCGCAAAGTCGGGAAGCAAAGGAAAAATGATGGCGAGAAGACTCAATCAGTTGAGAAAACGTGAAAAGGTCGAAGCACGTCTCTGGTACTAGCGCGGGTTAGGCATGAGCTTATTCTGGTACGAGCACTTGAAGGTTAAGGACATCACGGGCAAGCGCTGGTTTAGTAGGCAGCAGAATAGCACATCACTTTGCTACATCGAGGTATCAAAAAAACATTTCCGTTACAACTATGGTACTCCAGCAAAAATTCTGGTCCAGTCACTGGCCGGAACCAGAAACGCCCCTCATCCCCGTGCTGAATGGGAACGGCCAAAAAAGCTGACAAAATATGGCTGCCCGCGAACCAATGACCCACGGGCCAACGTTCATTGCTGGCAAAAATCCAGCATTTTTTGCCCCCAAAAATAGCAACATCATTGCTTTTATTAAATATATCATAAATCTGACCTTCCTGTGTGCCGAGCGGGCGTGTCCTTCTTCGACCGACGGTCGCCCTCTCTACCCGAAGGGAGCGGCTCGTCGTCCGATCCTTGCGGAGCTTGATCCGCGGCCTGCTCAAGGTCCTTGAGACGTTGCGCGGCGCGATCGAATCGGTCATCGATGCTTGTTCTGAATTTTCCTAAGAACTCCAAGGCTTGATTTTCGTCGCGCCTCGCGTCCTTGACTGAAATTTTCAACGAGGCTAGGACCTCCGGCTCCAGACCGTCGGTCGCCTCACCTCGCTCCTTCTCGACGAGATCCACTCGAGCCGACAGCTCTCCCAAAACGGTGTGGAACTCGGATGCTTGCAACTCCAGTTGCTTCCGGACGAAAGCTAATTCAGCCTCGAGATTTTTCGTCATCTCTTGGCGATTTTCCCCGCCCATCTTCTCTAACCTGTAGGATAGGTTATCCTTGTCGGCTTCAATCCCCGTCGGGGATTCTTGCCCTTCGGGATCCGTGGCCGTATTGGCCTGGCTTCGGGTGCGAGGACCTCGCGGGATCCTCGATGCCCTTGCCGATCTGCTCCTACTCGCCCTGGGACCGACGTCTCCGGGGGCGTTTGTCGACATGGTTCGTTTCCAAAAACGAACCTAACCTAACACAAAGAAAAAATAGAAAAACGCCACCGCACCTGAATAAACTTACGTCGCAGATAAAACTCCTGTAGTCCGTTTCAGCTTACGCAGTTTCTAGGTCGGGTCTCCTGTACGCAATTCCAGGTCCGGAGACCACTTTTGTGGTGCAATGCGCCTGTCAGGCAGAGACCAAGGTCCGACGGTCCAACACAAACAACAGCAACAAAAACAACAACTGCCAACGGCACAGCGCTACGGAGTGTTCGAAGCTCCCTGTCCTCTTTAAGCGGGTTTGCGGCCCGCAGTAGCTGGGATCCCTGATAGGGGAGGGCAAAGAGAAGGGCCCAGCTGGGGATCGGTAAATGGTGGTAGAGACTTGTAAAGGCAACTGCTCGACGAGTTCGGAGGGGTGTTTAGGTAAACCTGGTCCGATGGGTCGTAAATCCAATGCTCGAAGAGCGCCTTGTACACCTTATACCCTTGATAAGGTCTTCGACGGGGACGTCGCAACGTAGCCCGTCGGGAAAGAAGAAAACGTAGCAGCGCTACACCGTCGTACTGCCCGATGGCAAAGTACCAACAACGGATCGGTCGCAACCAGATTCCGTTGAAACCAACACTGAGAAAAGCACCACTGGTGCACCAACACAAAGGCCCGATGGCAAATGACGTCACGTTGCGGATCGCAATCCTACAAGGTGGGACCAACTCAAGATTAAGGGAAATTAGGATAGGGAAATAAAGGGAAAATGGATAAGGAAAAAGGGGACCCCCGAGCGCAAAGGATAAAGTAATCTGTAGTTAAAGGGAATGTCTTGTAAAAGACGGACTTCAACCAAGGCGATATCAGACTCTGGCAACTCGGGTTACCTTTACTGACTTGGTCGTCAGAGGGCTAAGGTATATATCGCCCCGCCGGAGCCACTACAGTAGCTCTCGGCGCTAGATCCTAGATCTAATCTAGTGTCAACAAAATTAATGCCAACTAATTAACTAAATAAAATAAAATAATTAAAAATTAAAACTGTGCAATTATTCACACGTGTGTCCCCTAACCCGGACTACTTTTCATATCCAAATATTTTCCTTTCTTTTCACCCCCCTTTTCAGGTGCGTATTGCACTACAGTCCTGCGGAGGGGCTACCGTGGAGGCGGACGCGCCAACTTCAAGTTGTTCGGTGCGCTCGATGTCGACAGCGTCAAACTCGTCGTTCTCCTCCCAGAACGAGGTGGGTCCTTCAAGACCGGGGGCCTCGTCGTCGCCCCTTGGCTCGTCGCGCGTACGGACGCGCGAACCTCTGCGCGATCCGGCTTGGTTCCTTGTTGTCACGAAGACATGGACGGCCTTGTGATCGCAGCTCGCGGTACAGATGTGGTCGGCGAGCTCGTTCGACACGTCACGGACGGTCGTACCCGCATCGAAGGTGGGAATGTCGTCATCCACCTCGACGACTGGGCGAGGGTCGTCGGTGACCCTTGGCGACATGAGGCGTGACAGGGCATCGGGCACCTGGTGCACGCGCCCGGGGCGGTACTGGATGGTGAAGTCGTATTCCGCCAAACGCAGTCGCCACCGGGTAAGCCTTCCGGAGCTCTCCGTGAGGGACATGAGCCATCGGAGGGCATCATGGTCCGTCCGGACGGTGAACTTGGTACCTTCGACGTACGGCCGTAGTGTGCGGACGGCCCACACTACGGCAAAGCACCCGCGCTCCGTAGCGCTGTAGTTGCGCTCACTATCGGACAGTTAGTACGACCAATATCCGACGGGTCGCCAATCGTTCGCCTCTTCGTGTTCCTGGAGCAACGTACAGCCCAGTTGATAGGCACTAGCATCCGTGTCGATCATGTACGGCCGACCGTACCGCGGCAATGCTAGGATCGGCGGGGAAATCATCCGCTCCTTCAACGCTTCGAATGCCTGAAGCTGCGGCTCCGTCGGGTTTTCGAAGTCGGGGTCCGCATCTTTACGCGTCATGTCCGCTAATGGACGCACAATTTTCGCCAACCCCTTCACGAAGCGGCGGTAGACGTTGCACGCCCCGAGGAACGACGGCACCTGCGTCAGGGTCCTCGGGAACGTGAACGTTTTGAAAGCGTTTGCTGCCGCCTCGGCGACGCTCAGCATACCTGGGGAAATGACGTGCCGCAGGTAGTGCACTTTCGGTTGGAAGAAGCTACACTTCTTGAGCTTGAGGGAGATTCCGGCGCTCCTCAACAAGCTCAAGACAGTGTCGAGATGCTTTGCGTCTTCTCCGTGCGTACGGGAGAACACGATGACATCATCCAGGTAGACGAGGCATATCTGCCATCGGACGCCAGATAGGATGATGTCGAGGGCACGTTGGAAGGTGGCCGGTGCCCCCTTTAGCCCGAACAGCATACGCAAGTGGAGAAACGTTCCCACATGCGTAGTGAACGTGGTCTTGTACCGGTCTTCCGGAGCGACGGGGATATGCCAATAACCGGAATTGCAGTCCAACGTCGTGAAGACGGCTGCATCTCCGAGGGAATCGATGCAGTCGTCCATCCGGGGCAGCGGATACGAATCCGCTGCCGTCTTCGCGTTGAGACGCCGGTAGTCCACGCAGAACCGAAGAGAGCCGTCTTTCTTTGGTACGAGCACCACGGGAGACGCCCACTCGGTGCTCGCCGGTTTGATTACCCCTTGCGTTCAACATTTTGTTGACTTCTTTGGCGACCATCTCACGCATAGCCGGCCCCTTTCGGTAGGGCATTGAACGTATCAGCTTCGTACCCGGTTCGAGGGGAATGCGGTGTTCGGTCGCTCGGATCGTTCCGAGCGCACTGCTCCACAGACTCGAGTGCTTACGGAGCATTTCAAGCACATGGCCCCGCAACTTGTCATCGTCGATGTATGACAAGTCCATTTCTTTTCCCAATCCTCCGGCGGATTTTCGGGATCCTTTTTAGAGGCGGGTGCGGTGCCCCCTTCCGGCGGCGGGCACTTCGCCGGGCGGACGTCCGTACCGGCTCCTCTCTCCTCATCGGTTGCCCCCTGGGCGGAGCCTAGCCGACCAGCTCCTACCGTTCCGGCTTGATCGGTCAGGTCGGTGAGGTGTAGCGCGTGCGCGATCCCCTCAGCGACGCGACGTTCGGGCGTAAAGATCGCGAGGGGGTTGCGCTTCGCGTATCCCACGACGGTGTGCTTCGGAAGCCGCCTCTCCTGTCGCGAAAAGTTCGCGACGGTGACGTCGAAGGTCTGGTTCGGCAGGACCACGACGACGCCGTTCGTCAGCCTCACTCTATGTCGGTGTTGGAGTGACGGCTTCGGATCCATAGACACGAGGCCCCTCCCCGCGGTGGTGACGCGCACACTGGCCTGCAATTTGGCGGGGATGGTAACCCAGCGGGCGATTCCGATCGCCTGCGGGGCTTCGTGGCGTGCGTCAGCCCGGCTTGTCTGACGTCCGTGCCGCCTGGTTGGGGGAGTCGGCTCCTCCTTCCCGTCGACGATGGCAACGGTGCCACCTTGGCGGAGCTCCAACCGTTGAGCTTCGATGTCGATACTTCGTAGGTGTGTATCGATGAAGGCCGTACCAAGGAGGACAGGCACGGCGAGCTGGTCCGCTACGACGAATGGAATTCAGAACGTCGTGTTCCTCAACCGCACGGCCAGGCGTACGACGGCCGAGAGCTTAAGCAGGTTACTATTCGCGCCTGCCAATCGTGGCAGTGGCGCGTCGCGGATGACGTACCGCGACCAATCGAGAGGAAGGTCGGCCTTCCTCACCAGATTGTACCCCGAGCACGTATCAACGGCGATCGTGCGGGGCTTGAAGTCATTTCCCTCCGTGGCTATCAAGCAGAGGACGTTGTAAATCTTCGACGACATAAGGCAAATGACGCCGTCGACCACCTTCGGCGTGCCTGGCTCGGCGAGATCGTTCCGCTGGGCCGCCGGCGCCGGTTCCGACTTCTCTTGCGCGTCCTTCGGCCTTGCTCGCGGGGCGCCCTTCGGTCGGCCGCGTCCCCGCGACGAGTCGCGTTCGTACGCGGCTTGATTTCTTCCGGCTGCCCCGATCCCCCTGGGTCGGGCCGCCGGCGCGTTCGATGCGCTTCTTGTTAGACACGTGGCTCACGGTTGCCATAGTGCCTAACGCCGTCTGCACCTGGCTCACGGTTGCCTCGGCGTCTTCGTCCTTTTGCACCGAGCTTACGGGTGTCTCGGTGCGCTTGTGCGGGGTCGAGGGGAATATTATCGGCAAACATTCCCCTCCTCCGCCGGGGTTGAATCGTAACGGGTCTAGGTTGGTGTGACAAGACGGCTCACGCGACCGCGCGAACGTAACCGTCCTTTACGGGGTTTTCGAACTACCCGAGCTGTCGGAGCTACCCGCCCTGCTATCGTTAGCTAGCGCGTCAACGGGTCCCTGGCCGTGGTGGTGCGCGTCGTTCCTCCACCCTGGCTGGGCATCCTCTACGAAGTAATCGGATGCTTCGCCACCTTGAATTGCAACGTCCGGCCGTTGCAATATTTGAGGGGCGGCGAGAACCGGTTCCCCTCCGCCTCCTTCCGTGGGCTGGGGGTTCGGATCCCCAACCAAATCTTGGAGGTACATGATGGCGTTCTGTACCCCTTGGGGCAACTGGGTACGGCCCCGGTCGCCTCTTCCATCTCGACGGGGATACCGCGTATCTATCCGACGAGGATCACGCCGATCCCTTTGATCGGTTCCCGGGTGTCCATACCCGCCTTCGCGAGGGGCGAAACGGACGCCCCCACCCGATCGGTTCGGGTCACCTCGCCGCGGGCCTCGGTCCTCCCGCGTAGACTGCTGGATGAGATTGCGCATCCCGGGACGCGTCTCCATCTGATAGCGGTAGTTTCTGTACGCCGTGAACTGACGTTGTTCAGGCGACAGGAACGAGCAGGCGTACATGGCGTGGCCGTACGTCCGGCACAGCCAACAAACGTACGCGCTGCCATCTGTCGACGCGAATGTCGCTGCGTGTCGTGCCTCCTCGTCGGTGGGTCGAGGCACGTAAGGCGGCACGCGATCCCCTTCTCGACGGGAAATATCCAGCTCTGCCATGCTGTGGTTGGGACCACCCGTGGCTTTCGGCGTGCGCGCGAACGCAGTCGCGTAGCTTCCGGTCGATCCCGTGGAAGCCGGCGTTGGAGGTCGGCCTCCTGCGCCGTCGACGCCTTGCGTAATGAGGACAGGGTCGGCCTGCCACTCATCTTCTCCAATGTGGAGGGCGGTCGCCGGCGAACTTGTTCCGTGCGACCTCGGAGTTCGGACTACCTTCGCTGCCGGCTTCGGATCGGGCAGCGGGAATCCGCCGCGGGCGCGGTAGGTTGTTCCCTAAGCCGTTGCGATACGGCGAATCGTTGAGAGTTCGGTCTTCAGTTGTCCGGGCAACCTTTGCATCGTCTCTGCCACTGCGGCCCGGGTCGCAGTGGACAACTCGCGCACGAAGTAGCGCGCGAGGGCTTGTTCTGAGAACACGGCCGTGCATCGGAACGCGGCGGATTCCAGCTGGTCTGCGAACGTGTTCTCGGTTTCGTGAGGGAGCTGTTGCGCCGACGCGACAGCATCAAACGCTTCCCCTAACACGTCGTCGGTTTGGTAACGTTTGATAAATTGGTTGACGAGACCAGGCCAGCTCGTGTCGTCGCGGAGCTGGCCGGCGCGGAGGCCGCGCATGGTGTAACTCGTATACAACCGCTCCGCGTCCCGCTCGAGGAAGTGAGCGAAGACACGGACTGCCACACCTTCGTTCAGGTGCTGGGCATTGAAGGTTATCTGGATATCCTTCAGGGACGGGAGCAACTGAATCGCGTCAGTACCGTTGAAGCTCCTCATCGTGGGACGGAGCCCACGGCAGCGTTGGACGTACTTCGCGATCCGTCCCGCGTCACCCGAGGTAACGAGCCTCGAGTTGTTGTCCAACCGATACATGCGGTAGTTCGCGACGGCGTTGAACTCCTGTATCATGGTGTGGACGGGCTCGAGCCCGGGTTCGGCCGGGCCCCACGTTCCGAACGGCGTGACGGGCAACGTTCCGACGTCGACGGGGCCAGGATGCGCGGTAAGATCCGCTGGCCGGTAGCCGCCCCAGCGAGGATCGAAAGGGAGAATCGGTTCCCCTGATCCGCCGGCGGGCACTCCTCCGCAACCATGGTCGGGTTCGTTCGGTACCCGTCGGGACTGCCGCATCCTTCCGGATGCATACGGCAGGGATTGAGTCTCGGACGCCAAGTTCGCGTCCGTCGTCGGCTTGAGGTCCTCCGCCCTCCGACTGGTGACGGCTCCAGTCGGGGGCCACTCCTGCGTTCCGGATGCGCCCGGAGGAAAAGTGGCACCGGGCCTACTCGAGGGGGCTCCGGGCGGCCTCTCGGCCGAGGTCTGTTCCATCTCACGGGGACGGCGGCGCGTTGAGTTGAGCTCCGCCGCCATGCGCGCGAACGCTCCCATCGGTTCGGTTGATGGGAAGGGTTTCGGGTCGCATCGGACCCCGGAGTTTGCACTCACGGGTCGACCCGCAACGTCCATGGCGGGGGAATCAATGCCCGCCTCTTCGACCAGTACCAAACGGGACTGTAGCTGGTCGACGAGGGCGCGCAGATTCTCCAAGGACTGAGTTACGCGCTCAAACCTTCCTTCGCGGACGGAGCGCAACTCATCCATACAGTGGGCGTAGACGCTGTCGGAGACGTCCATACGGAAGGATGTCCGGACATCTTCGATATACTCTGCGATGCGATCGTACATCTCGCGAGCGCGTCCTTCGGAGAAGTCGGGCGACGGTTCGCGGTCTCGAGGACCAGCCTCGCCGTCGCCGACTCGGACGCGGAGCGCGGCCTCTCGCACATCGGCGGGTTCGGAGCGAATCGAGGTGGGATATTCGCCACTCATCTCGACGCGTACGGACGTGGAGGTAAACGAGAGTCTTCTCGGTTCGATCTTGAGAGTCTTCTAAGTCGGGAGACCACTGTAGTATAATCACCCACAACGACGAGGGGGGTGAGTACTGACAGTTCCGAAAGACCCCGATCGGCGGGAAGATAGAAGCACGGCCCACCCACGGTACCGAGCACGGGCTCGAGGTAGCGGTGGTAGAGCGGGATCGGGGAGGACGCGCGCACGCGCGAGCGGTTTTACGCCTCGACGCCCCGGAGCGATACTGGGTGACGATCCAGTACCGACGGGCGGAGGCGGAGCCGGCTCGTAGGCGTGCTGCGCGCGTCCTCAACCCGCCCGCGGTGCTACTGTTAGGTAACTAACGGAAGTGCCTAAAAGTAAGCGGGCGGACCAAGGTGGAGGATCCTTGACAAGTCCGTCCTCGTCGTCCTCCACCACCGGCGGTCCGCTCATATTTAGTATACAGAGTTACCTATCATAACATTACAGTAGTGCAGGTCGGCCTGCCCTGTAGTGCTGTCAGCCGCCGGGGCTGGCAGCACACGTGTCGTACACGTGTGTGCGCGCGCCCACGTACACGTGGGGTACACGTGTGCGGGCGCGCTGAGGTACTGTAGAGCTTGGGCTCTACAGTTATAAATCTAATCCAAATCTAATTCCGGGAGGGGGATATGCTACAGCCTACTCCGTGAACGCAGGAGCAGGTAGATAGCTGAAGACGTTCCCTGACACGTACAGTCTACGGGGGCCAGAGATCGGACCTCTTCTACCCGCTAGAGCAGCGGGCGCCGAGGGTCGGACCCTAACAAGGTCAACCGTGTTCAGCTCAAGGTACTGCCCAATTAGCTCTTGTTCGTCAAGAACACACTACGTAAATCTTCCCCAGTCGCCTTCTGCTCTCCGACATGCTTCCTTCCTCCTCCAACGATGGAGCAGGGCGATCGGAAAGCGGCCAACCTTCACCTCCCGCTCCTGCCGAACCCCAGCATACCCTTATGAAGGGCATTTCAAGTGAGACATTGGGTGCACTTACTAGTCCTCAGAAGGGGTTCATATCTTCAATCCGATTTCTTGAAGGGAACCCAGAACTCACACGTCTTCAATTGAAACGGGCCATCGCTGATATGTTCCCACCCGCCTCACTTTTCCGACAGGAGATTTGCGACATCTCTGCAGTTCTAATAGAACTTCGGAACTTCCTTGATAGTCGAGGTGGAAATTTGCAACAACACTCGTCGCACAGGGTTGTCATGACTTTGGCGTACGGCCTTTACGAAGAGGCTGAAGACACCGAAGCAGCGATTGAGATGGCGCGTGAAATCGTCGCTGCTGGTCGCCGACCTCGATCAACTGCTTCACGCTCAAACAGGAGAGAAGAAACGCATCCAGCTTCTCAGGTGACAACACCGACCTCCACAAACTACTCCTCAGCAGAAAAAGTTGCACATAATGTAGCTATGAGGCTTAAGGACAGGGACAAAAAGTTTTCTGGAGACTTAGGTGACTCTTGGATGGAGAACGTCGACGATTATATGCAGTTTTGTCGTGACTACTCCCTATCACCTTCCCAGAAACTGCAGTATCTTCATAACCTGCTACAGGGTGACGCAAAAAGCTACTACCTAGATAAGGTAGATGGATATGCCATCACTTTCCAACGGGCCATTCAAATGCTAGAAAGCGAATACAACTTTGCTGTGCGACAGAGTAGGATCAAGAACTACTTAGGCTCCCTTCGTGTAACTTCTTTTGCATCCCAGGGTACCGAAATATCTGATGCCCTTGCGAAAGTGTACAAATCTATCATAAAGCTTTCAAGGCAGGCCCCGAGATCTCACCAGGGGGACGCACACAAGGTGGAATTCTTGCGGAACGCTGTCGTTGGGACTCCTTGGTCAAATGAACCATTGAGTAGAGTCGCAACACACCAACTGACATTCCAGCAGCTTTATGCAGAGCTAGAAGCAGCTCTTCAGTTGCACAAGGAATCTAAGCTGGCCATGCTACGAGACCGTGCTCAACTAGGGCGAAGAACACTCCCTGAAGATGATTCTGCAAGGATTATGTACGCCGAGCAAGGCCGTTACTATCACGGTACGGCTCCTTCTCACCTCGGTAAGGCTCGGAAGCCATACAGACCATCTTCAATTCCCAGAGGGACAGAAACAAAGCCTGCCCGGACGGGACAGTTCGACCCCCTCTCAATTTCTGGATGCTTCAATTGTGGCGGCAATCATCTTGTAAAGGACTATACTCTGCCGTTGAATACATCTCCAGCAGCCGCACGGAAGATGGATTAATACTCGAAGAAGGCAAACACAAAAGCCATCGCGGTGCATCACGTTCTAGCAGATCTATGCCAACAGCTGGACTGCACACGAACTGATGATCCTGACGAAGAAATCGAGTGTAACGACGTAAGAATATTCGAGAGTATCCTTGGACAAGAAGGCCCGGAACCGGAAGTCGAGTCCGAGGATGAGGGGACCCCTTCATACTCGGACGAGCATACAACTCATGTCTACGTCACTAGAAAGACTTGCAGCATACCATCGCTGGACTTCTTCCAGGGCGTCTGCATCGATCCTGCCGCTCAGAAGTCGGTGATAGGAGCTGCCCAAGCAAAAGCGTACTGCAGCTTATTCGACATCCCTTTCCAGCCCTCTGACCGCAAGACAAGGAACGTGTTCAGCTTCGGGACTCATAAACATCCTGGTCTTGGGATTTTGGACATTCGAGTACAAGTCAGCTCAACCCATTTCTTCCCCCTCTCTGTGGATGTCGCTGTAACCAACGTACCATTCCTTCTCGGCCTCGATTGCATGGAACGGTATAGAATGGTAATTGACACAGATAAGTGCGTTCTCTCATCAAGACTTCAGGGGTGGACTGTACCACTAAGAAAGAAACTGGGGCACTTGTACTACGAGTGGGGTCCACAGATTCTCTTTACTGAAACCGAATTGATGAAAGTACACAAGCACTTTCACCACCCAGATTCTGAAAGGCTGTACGAGGTCATGAAAAGGTCAGACCCCGAGAAAACCTCCCCTCAGGTTCTGAACGACCTGAAGCGCATCAGCGCAGCGTGTGACGTTTGCCAAAGACTGTCACATGCCCCACACCAATTCCGGGTCGCACTCCCAGACGAAGAAGTGGTTTTCAATAAGACCGTATGCCTGGACCTCATGTACCTCGACAATGCCGCAGTCCTGCACGTGGTAGACAAAGACACAAAGTTATCTGCGGCCTCATTCCTTCCCAAGGAGACTGCTGATGACACTTGGAACACTTTCATGCGCATATGGGTCTGTATATATATTGGGTTCCCAGACATAATGGCAACCGATCAGGGACCCCAATTTACGTCCAATAGATGGCTCAACCTCGTCAAGCTAGCCGGGATCACAGACCACCCTTCCGGTGTACAGAGCCACAACGCATTGGGCGTTGGTGAGCAGTATCACTCCTTTTTGAGAGGTATCTACTGCAAGACACGGCAGCAATTCCCGCAACTCCAGAATGACCACATTCTTGCACTCTCCGTCAAGGCCATGAACGATACAGCTGGGTATCACGGTCTGGTCCCCACTCTCCTCGTTTTTGAGGCCATGCCGCGGATTCCTGACCCCTACCGACCTTCCGGCTCAGGTAGATCGAATGAAGGCTATGGCATTGGCTAGGAAAGAAATGACCAAAGTCATTGCAAAGGAAAGAGTGACCAGGGCTTTGCGCATGAATGTCCCGGCTGCTGCTCTTACCGATATACCAATCGGCTCCCGCGTTCTGGTGTTTAGGGAGAAGCCTGAGAACAAGTGGGTTGGTCCGTACACGGTCGTGGGGGTAAAGGATAAGAGTGTTTTCATTGATCTGAACGGCACTAACAAGCAAGTGTCTATCGACAAAGTGAAAGTGTACAACACTGCCGCATCCTTTGTACCCATTCTATTCACTCGTGAACCAAAGAATGAAGCTGTATCGGGGCCTGCAGAGTTGCACATGGAACCTACAACAGTACCTCAAGGCGACGTGCTGGACGATTTAGAATCAATACTGACCAGGATCCGTGCGAACCCTGGAACTACTTCACGGAAACCGGGACCTTTGAGAGGTCCGTTCCCTTCTTTGGAACTCGCTGCACCGATTGACACGACAACCAACGCCCACATTATTATGACCCAAATCATCGAACAAGGGGATGTAAGAGCAAAATCTGGTGAATTCGCCAAAGCCATGAGATCAGAAGTTCTCGGTCTTGAGAAAAGGAACACTTGGAAGATTGTACCCAAGGACTCTCTTCCTTCTAACCCAAATAATTTGGGAGGGCGTTTTGTGCTGGCTCTTAAGAATGCAGGCACGGATAATGAGCTTGCCAAAGCCCGTTACGTAGCACAGGGTCACCGGGACAAAGACAAATCGTACGTGGTCCACAACATTACGAACTTGCGACAAAGTTCGACGAAAATAATAATCTCTGTAGCGGTGATCAAAGAATTTCGCATCTTCTCACACGATGTAACGCAGGCATACCTCCAAGGTGAGGAGAAACTCACCCGTAAGGTATTTTTGCTCCCTAAAAGGAAGGACATCGAACACTTTGGAATCGCCGAGGAAGAGATTCTAGAACTCCTCAGGCCAATGTACGGTATGATGGACGCGGGCGACTACTGGGGGGTCACCGTCGACCATCAAGCCAAAGATGATCTTGGCCTAGTGCCTCTGCTAGGGGATCCGTCTCTGTACATCAAACGTAACAAAGAGGATGTGAACGGACTCTCGGGTATGTGTGTCGATGACGGATGCTCAGCAGGAAATGAGGCAATGCAGGAACTTACGAAGTTAACTCTCCAAAACTTTGAATCGAGGCCACGGGAATGGGACAAATTTGACTTCTTCGGAACAAGTATCTCAACAGAGCGAAGCAGTCATTTTACAATATCACAGAAGGCCTATATTGGAAGACTAAAGCCACTGCCGCTTGATGCATCATTTGAACGCTTCAAATCCTACCGCGCCACACTGGCTTGGGTTGGGTACACGAGACCTGACGCATTATGTGCTATCAACAAAGCTGCACAGGTTACACCTAGTACTTTCGGAGTGGAAAAGATCAAGGCCTTCAACAGTACGATCAAACGTCTCCAAAAGACGCCCGAGAGGTGCCTAAAATATGCCCACTGAACAAGTCCACGCTACATCTGAGAGTATACGCAGACGCTTCCTTCGCCGGAAGTGACGATTTGTCCTCACAGCTTGGGTTCATCATTCTCCTTTGTGATAAAACAAACCGGTCACATGTTCTGGATTACTCAAGCAGAAAGTCTAAGCGAGTAGTCAGATCTATTCTTGGTGGAGAGGTGTACGCTTTCGCCGACGGATTCGACAGAGCGTACATATTACGACATGACCTTCAAATGATATTCAAGAAGAGAATCCCACTTCATATGTTCACGGATTCGCTACAAATGTTTGACGTCATCACCAAGGGTTCTTCAAAGACAGAGAAAAGGCTGATGATTGACATAGCATCCTCTAGAAAATTCTATAACCGAGAAGAAATATCTCATGTCCGGCTTGTCTCATCCGAAAACAACGTAGCCTATGGTTTGACGAAAGAAAATCCCAACGTAGCCTTAGAAAAGCTCCTAGATACGGGTTACGACCTCAACACTGTCTGAAAATGGATTGTCAGGACTCTGGCAAGTTCTACTTCTGGAAAAGTGGCAGTGTGAAAGTTTCTATCATAATGTCTCTCATATGGCGATATACCTCACCACGTGAATGGGTCACGCGGTGAGGAAAGAACTTGCCTTGTTTAGAGTTACAGTAAATTAGTATATAACGGACAGTCCCATGCGCCTAGCGCGTGGGTCTGCACGGAGGCAGATTTGAACAGACGTGTCTACGCAGAGTCCTTCACGAACAGCGCTCCGATTACCCGGAGGTTCGGTTGGGTTTGAAGAGCCGGTCGTAGGCTCTTCTAGACATTAATAAACTGTTTAAACTATTTCCTTTAACTTTTTCTGGGACAATTCCCACAGTCCTGGGGGTTTGGAGGGATGCCCTTTCGTGTGACCAATGAGCCTTGAACAAATGGATTGTCCAAGGTATCAAATTGCGAAGAAACGGAACCTAATTCTTGATATTTGGTTCCTATATTTGGCTCGGAACCAAAAATTTGCTGATTTGGTCGGACCGGTTGGGATGTCAATCCACATCAAATCATCAAATTTTGGTTATTTGGTTATTTGATTCTACCGGTAGTGATGCTGTAATGCAGTACGGTGCACGAAAATTGCATAAATACACCCCCCCAATCTCGAATAAAAGCATTTTCGACACTGTTTCCTGACGCCACCGCGGCATCAGCCCTCGAGGGCGCGCGCAGGAATCCAAATCCAAAGCCCCTTTTTGAAAAGCAAAAAAGGACTTGGAGTTGTGCGGCAATATCCAGACAAAATTTGCATATGACCGCGAAAAACCAAAGGGTACAGTACCTTGACAGTTTTACTGTGGCCAACTAGTAGCTCGTCGGACCGCCCTTTTTCTCCAACACCTCCACAAGGCGACGGGGAATTGAATCGTAAAGCTTTCCTAGGTACTGTTCTGTGATAGAACACCAACAATCTATAATGCAATCAGCAAGGTCCTCTAAATTGTCAAATTGGCGGCCATGAGCATACAAACGCTGAGCGAGCAGACCCTAAACGTTCTCAATGATGTTCAGGTCTGGGGACTTGGCTGGCCGATCCAATAAATTGACGTTCTTTGAATCAAGCCAGGCTTTTGTGTACTTAGAGCGATGGAAAGAGGCACCGTCTTGCTGAAAAGTCCATTGTTCTCCCAAATTATCAGCAGCAAACGGCAGCAGGTTCTCCTCTAGGACACTGCAGTACTGCGTAGAGTCCATTGTACCTTGAACACGAACTAAATGAGACGTACCGTGAACGGAGATAGCACCCCAAAGCATCAAGGATGCTCCTCCTTGGTGCCTGGTGGAGAAAACCTTCCCCTCTCGCCGAAAATCGTGCCAATATGAATCCAGGCCATCCGGGCCATCTAGGTTGAATTTTTCTCATCTGAGAAAACAACCTGGCGCCAATACGAACTCCTTTTCTGCAACAATTTTTTGCTCCACTCCAACCTGGCAACCTTGTGCCTTTCCAGCATCTATAGACGTTTCAGCATCTTTTTATATTTGAAGTGAGGTGTTGCGCGTAGGATCTGCTGAATGCGACGAACGCCAATCCCAATATCAAGGTACAGCTTCAGTTCCTTGCATGATTTTTAGCCTTTGCTTGCCTCGCGAGGCAACAGTCTTGTCTGCTTTTTGCTGATTTTTGATGCGTTGCGCGTGCCTTTCTTTGCGCCAACCCGCTTTGGGTGCTTGCAAAAGTTTTGTACGGCACCAGGAGACCTGCAGAGTGTTCGAGCGGTCTCCCGAATGCTCATGCATTCCCTTTTCATAGCCACGATTTGACCTTTCTCGAAGTCTGATAACAGCTTACGGCGAGGCATCTTTGAAGATGATACCATAGCTCTACTGCTATTAAAATGTTTCTCTGTTTAAATATGTAACTACCGGAGGCAATGCGTTCTCCGTTCTTTCGGTTTGCCGCCAAGATTTGTCGATGAACGTTTCTGTACCTTTTGGTTTTTCGCGGTCATATGCGAATTTCGTCTGGATATTGCCGCACAACTCCAAGTCCTTTTTTGCTTTTCAAAAGGGGCTTTGGATTTGGATTCCCGCGCGCGCCCTCGAGGGCTGATGCCCCGGTGGCGTCAGGAAACAGTGTCGAAAATGCTTTTATTCGAGATTGGGGGGGTGTATTTATGCAATTTTCGTGCACTGTAGAACCGCAATTGCCCTGATTCGATTTTTTTTGCAGGTATCAAAAATTTCCTCGCTCTCGCGGTGCTGTACCGTCTGATCAGACTTGAAGTTTATGTACAGTCACTGCAGAAGACTGGATCATGCCACAACAAGATACTTGCATTTTTGTTGCTATTTGCTACAAAGTCTCCTTACACATGGGAACTGGTCTGTTACTCAGGGCTTCTAACGGTCGTTTCCGCAAGCTGATTCTGTGAAAGAGATATAACATTCTGGTAGGGTTTGCGTTCGAATCTTGAACTGCCCTGCCCCACTTCGAGAACCAGCCTCACAATGGCAGACGCAATGGAGAACGAGATGCAGATTATGCCGATCGGTGCTGGCAATGAGGTTGGTAGGTCTTGCTGCATTTTGAAATTTATGGGCAAGACTATTATGTTTGATTGCGGCGTCCACCCGGCCTACTCTGGGATTTCATCCCTGCCATTTTTTGACTATATCGAGGCACAAGAGATAGACCTTGTTCTTATCACGCACTATCATCTTGACCACGCTGCAGGCCTCCCTTTTCTTATGGAGAGGACGAATCTGAATCCCGAGGCAAGGGTATTCATGACCCAACCGACGCGAGCAATATACAAAGCTTTACTCTCCGATTTCGTCAGAGTATCTCGAAACGCCCCAGGTGAAGAATCTCTGTACACTGAAGATGACGTAAATCGCACCATGTCGCGTATTGAGGTAGCTGACTACCATGCCGAAGTAAACGTTAAGGGGATCAAATTCCGACCATTTTACGCAGCTCACGTTCTAGGCGGCGCCATGTTTATGGTCGAGATTGCTGGTGTTCGCGTCTTATATACTGGAGACTACTCGAGGGAAGAGGACAGGCATTTGAAGGCAGCCGAAATTCCCCCGTTTCGACCTGATGTACTCATCGTTGAATCTACTTATGGCATTCAAGAGCATGAGCCCCGAGGCATTCGAGAAAAGCGTTTTACAGATCGCGTGGCACGAGTTGTGCGAGGGGGTGGCAGAGTTTTACTGCCGGTGTTTGCACTCGGAAGGGCGCAAGAATTGCTACTCATTCTCGACGAATTTTGGGAAGCACATCCAGACCTGCACCATGTGCCGATATACTACGCCAGCGCAATTGCTCAGCGATGCATGCCCGTGTATCAGACATATGTAAACATGATGAATGACAATGTGAGGCGAAGGTTCGAGATAAGCAACCCATTTCATTTCAAGCACGTTAAGAACATCAAAGGCATGAATCAGTTTGCCGATGATGGACCGTGCGTGTTTATGGCCTCCCCAGGTATGCTTCAAAACGGTCTGTCACGAGAGCTGTTCGAGAGATGGTGCACCAACAAACAGAACGGGCTTGTGCTCAGTGGATATTCGGTTGAAGGCACACTGGCAAAGAAGGTGCTGACAGAACCAGAAACAATCACAAAATTAGATGGTCGTCAAGCTAGACTCAACTGTTCAGTCGACTACATTACATTTGCAGCTCATGCCGACTTTAAGGAGACCCGAATGTTTGTGGAAGAACTGAAGCCTGATCATTGCGTCTTAGTACATGGGGAAAAGAACAACATGGCTCGTCTGAAGGGAGCTTTAGATACGATACACAACAAAACTGAAGGAGGGCGAAAGCTTGATCTCCATTCGCCTTTAAATTGTGGCGTTGTTAAACTCAAGTTCAAGAACGAAAAGATGGCAAAAGCCATCGATGTTCTTCCTCTAGCTGCTGAGGAAAAGCCGAAACCAGGCACCAAGGTATCTGGGTTACTCATCCAGCAAGAATTTTCCTACACTTTGGTGAAGCCTCAAGACCTCCCGCAATATACCTCGTTAAAGCTTTCGCAGATTGATCAGCGACAAGTGCTTCCATTGAAGAAATCCCTCGTCACTCTTGCTACACAGTTGAACACTATATTTCGAGGCGTAAGATTCGATGAAGAAGGCAAAGTCATAAGCATGGCAAAAGGATCGGTGTTAATTGTTCAGAAAGATGAACATTCGGTACAAATGGCTTGGGCCAGCGGATACGCGTCCGACATTTTGACCGAAGCCATTGCTGCAATCACAATATCAGATTCACCGCATGCTGGGGAACCGGGTGTCAGCGAGACGTTGAAACTGGGACGAAAGTTATTGGCGGCTCGTTTCGGAAAGACGCATTCGATAAAGGGCTTTCCGCATAAAGTTCGCATGGTCGTGGACCTGACAAAAGTAACTGTGAATATGCTGACTGGGGAGGTAGACTGTGCAGATGAGACTGTTCGAAATCGAGTGCTGCTAGCGTATAGGCGCATTCAGGCCGCTATGTTCCCTATTCCTGAATATTACTGTGATTGTTGTCAACCGACAACCCATGTTCAATAAAAATGTAGTATATTTACCCGAGCAATACTCCGATCAACGTGAGGGGTTCGCTGGATAGTGCTTTACACCTTTACCGTAGTCAATAAGTTAGAAGTCAATGTCGTCCAAAGACAAGGACGCGGCGTGAGCTTCAATAAACTCACGGCGCGGTGCTACCTTGTCCCCCATAAGTACAGTAAATACTTGATCAGCGATAATCGCATCCTCGATTTCCACCTTCTTCAATTGACGCACGGCTGGGTTCATTGTGGTCGTCCACAGCTGTGTCGGCATCATTTCTCCCAAACCTTTGAAGCGCTGCAAGGTATACTTCGAATTTGGAGGTAAGCTGTTCACGTACTCGCGAAGTTCCTCTTCACTAAATACGTACACATGCTTTCTATCCTTTTCCACTTTGTACAAAGGCGGACATGCGATGTACACATAGCCTTCCTCAATCAAGCTCCTCTGATACCGGAAGAAGAAAGTAAGTAGCAGAGTGCGAATGTGAGCTCCATCCACATCTGCGTCAGTCATAATAATGATGCGGTGATATCGCAATTGATCTTTGTTAAAGTCATCACCACGAATACCCAACCCAAGGGCTGTAATGAGAGCCTGAATCTCGTTGTTCTCGTATATTCTGGCGTCATCAGTCTTTTCAATATTAAGAATCTTCCCTCGCAACGGCAGTATGGCTTGGAATTCACGGTCTCTCGCCTGCTTTGCACTACCTCCAGCACTTTCACCCTCGACAAGAAACACCTCCGACAGGGATGGGTCGCGGGAGGCACAATCCGCAAGTTTTCCGGGAAGCGTTGAACTCTCCAATACTGTCTTCTTTCGGACAACTTCGCGGGCACGTCTCGCTGCTTCAGCCGCAGCAAAAGCAGAAAGGGCCTTCTCAACAATGGCCGATAGGATGTTTGGATTAAATTCAAAAAAGTCAGTGAGGGACCTGGAAACTACGCCGTCCACTGTTGATCGCACCTCCGGGTTGCCTAGACGAGACTTCGTTTGCCCTTCAAATTCCGGATTTGGAACTTTAACCGAGATAATGGCCGTCAGTCCTTCGCGGATATACTCCCCACCAATGTTGCTTGCATTATCTTTCAGTTTCCCTGACTTGCGCGCGACCTGGTTAATCGTTCTGGTCAAAGCCGTTCGAAGGCCCTCTACGTGTGTTCCACCGTCTCCCGTGCGAATATTATTTGCAAACCCCATGAGTTTGTCCGAGTAACTATCCGAGTTCCATCTCAAGGCTACTTCCACCTGAACGTCATTCTTCTCGCCAGTAAAAACCATGGTCGCTGGTGTATGCAATGCATGCTTTCCAAGGCTGAGCGCATCCACATACTCGCCAATTCCGCCATCATGTCTGAACGTCCTCACCAGCATCGGTCGCTCCTCGCTCTCCTCGGTACGTTCTTTCCCCTCGTCACTGAGGACTATCTCAAGGCCGGCATTCAGGAATGCGAGTTCCTCTAGACGCTGCCCCAGGGTGGCTGGATCCAATTCAGAGGTGGTGGTAAAGATTGTTTTATCAGGCATAAAGCGGACCTGGGTACCAGACTCGGTCCCGTCCATTTCTTCTACCTCTCTGATATCACCCTGTGGCTCGCCTCGTCGGAAGTCCATGACGAATTGTCGGCCACCCCTCCACACCCTGACCGTTAACCACTCGCTAAGGGCGTTAACGACACTGACACCAACTCCATGCAAACCACCACTGACCTTGTATCCGCTGCCACCAAACTTACCACCCGCATGCAGAACCGTCATGACAGTCTCTAAAGCGCTCTTCCCCGTTGTGGAATGCTTCTCCACTGGAATACCCCTGCCGTCATCGCGGACGGAAACGGATCCGTCTTTGTGCAGTACGACCGTAACGCGTGTGCAATGGCCGGCAAGCGCCTCATCGACGGCATTGTCGACAACCTCAAACACAAGGTGATGCAGTCCGCGCGGGCCGGTGGAACCGATATACATACCAGGGCGAAGGCGGACTGGTTCGAGACCCTTGAGGACTGTGATGTCATCGGCACTATACGTGGACGAGGGGGCCACTGCTGTTGCCAATGGGCGACGAGCAGTGGCAAGAAGGACGGTACGTCGATGCGTGAGCGAACGTACAGAGGGTCGCCATGAGGAGAAGATGACGCGGGGCGTGAACGTGGATATGAAGGCTGAGACCAGTCGCGGTGCAGCTGGGTTCATTGCAATTGGCGTCTCTTTCCTGCGGTCGGTGACAAAATTGAGAGACAACGTGTAACGAGAACGAGGCTGTAGCAGTGCAGCTGGTAGAATAGCCAGGTGAATGTCGTGTTAAGAGGATCAATAAGAAGTCGACGTCGGGCATGGCACAACGCACGAGGTCTTTCCTCAAAATGGGGAGATATGCCGACTGGCCACGACGAAGGGTTCCGGCCAGGTGGACCAATTGAAAGCAGTACGGGATTATAACGACCAATGAAATAGTATCAAGTAAGCGTACAAGAATTTTGCGCTCTCTCTAATGCGATTCGTGGATTTGCATCACTCCGCCGATGCTCACCGCCAGAGATACGTTGCCACTCGTGTCAACATTTGCGTCCCCCCAAACCCAGGTGCGGGCGACGACCGCTTCCGTCTCCTGTGAAAACAACATCGCCTTCGTTTTCTTCGTGTTACTCAAAGTGGTCTCCTCCGTCTATGACACAGCCACGAAGTCTTCACATATTTGCTCCGAGTCCTTCTCTGCCTCACCCAACCTCTTTGACATCGCTTGTCTTGTCTTCGAAAACTGTATCAACCCGTCAAAGACTCTGCACCTTGAGAAACCAATCATGAACTTTTGTTTCGCAGCTCCCCTAGGCGTTACCGATTCCCGATCTCGTTGCCGCAGTCTGTTTTTCTTTCAGACATCTCGCAAAGCTTCTTCCTGGACCACAAAACGATCCCTCCATGCAACGCTCCAAAAGCCCCAACCACCAAACGCTCCAGTTGTCCCCAATCAACCTCCACCCGTTCCAAACTCTGTGCCTCTCGAGACCTCTACCCCTCGCGCCCTCTTCCCGGAGTTACGCTCCCCTCCACAGGGCGTTAACTTCGGCTCGCACCGCATGCGTGTTTTCTCCGGTACATCCAACATTCCACTTGCAGACGATATTGCCAAATATGTTGGCAAGAGCGGTATTTCAGCCATGCTGCGAAAGCGGTTTGCCGATGGCGAGACCTATGTGCGCATTGAGGAGTCCGTTCGTGGCTGCAATGTCTTCCTCATTCAAGCAACTTCAAATCCTACCAACGATAATCTCATCGAGCTGCTTCTCATGATTGACGCATGCAGAAGAGCCTCCGCTCACCAAATCACTGCCGTCATTCCGTACTACGGCTACGCGAGAGCTGACAGACTCGTAGACCCAGATCGTCGGCGCAGAGAAGCCCTTACCAGCAAGCTAGTCGCCAATATGCTATCAACAGCAGGCACTGATCGTATTGTTTTGGTTGACATCCATTCTCCTCAGACTTGCGGGTTTTTCGACATCCCTGTTGACCACGTGTATGCTTCGGCCGTACTAGAGCAGTACATCTGTGAAAAGGAACTGGACGACATTGTTGTCGTCGCGCCTGACGTTGGCGGGGTTGCTCGCGCACGTGCCTTTGCGAAGGGCGTGAATGATGCTCCCCTTGCAATTATTGACAAGCGTCGGGATGGTCACAATACCGCAAAAGTCCTCAACTTACTTGGAGAAGTTGAAGGTAAGACCGCTGTCATAGTCGATGATATGATTGACACGGCGGGTACCATTTGCGAGGGGGGAAAGATACTTAAGGAAAGGGGTGCTAGGCAGGTATTTGCGATGGCAACACACGCCGTTTTCTCGGGCCCGGCTGTGGAGCGGCTGTCGTCGGGCGTTTTTGAAGAAGTCATTGTGACGAACACGATCAACATTCCACCAGAAAGAAGGTTTGCGCAGTTGAAAATTCTATCAGTCGCAAACGTCCTCGGGGAGCAAATATGGAGGGTGCACGAACAAAACAGTCGCTGAAGATTCACATCAGCGCAGTTGAGTGATACTGGTTCCATGGCAAAGGGAGCATAGGGGGGGAAGTATGGTGGGTCACGCTGTGAATTTGCTGATTTTTGCCAGCTGTATTTGATGTCGGACCATAGTGTACAGAAAGTAGAGCCGTAACTCGATAGGAGCAAAGGAATGAACGACTTCTACAGTATAACAATAAAGCTTTCAGAAATCGGTTAGAGATGCCTCGCCATGAGCAATGTTCGCAACAGATAGATACCTACTCCTGGTGTCGGAGCTAATTCTGTCACATCCACCCGTACATAATACACTGTGGGTCTTGTCCGAGGTCTGTTCTATCTCGAAGAATGGGCAAGATACGCAAAGACGTTCATCAAGAATCTGTCTTCCCTTCGGTTTTTGCCTTCTGGGCATCGGCATCGAGCACCCCCTTCTCGTTCAGAAGCTTCTTCAAGTCGCCACATCGGGCCATGCCTTCGACGATATCTAAGCCCCCGACAAACTCCTCGTCCACGTAGACTTGTGGGATGGTCGGCCATGCCGAAAACTGTTTAATCCCCTGCCTCAAATCGTCATCAACAAGGACGTTATGCGCTCGATATTCTACTCCCATGGCGTTCAGGATTTGCACAGTTTTCCATGAAAAGCCGCATTGCGGAGCAGAGGGCAAGCCCTTCATGTATACCACTACTTTCGACTCCTTGAGGTGTGCAGCGATGCGATCCTGCACAGAGGCCGTTGGAGGCGTTTTAACCACGCGAGAAAAGTCGGCGTGCGAATCAGTCGTGAGGGTTCGACGCAACGAGCGCATTGCCGTTGCCATAGCTCCGAATCTTGACGCCATTCTGAAGAGAAGTGCGCGAGCTGATAAAATCTCCTTCCCCACCCTTCTTCGCTCAATTCAACTGCAGAGGTTTGTGCTGAGCTTTGGTAGACAAATCTTGAAAACGTTGGGACTGTCGCGGAGCTGTGCGCGGATGGATTCGTGAACGCTCACAGTAGGCCAGGCCATACTATTGATTTATGAAAAATATAGCAACCAGCCCCAAAAATTAGTTGAATGTGTCGCTTTTGACGAGGGAATTTGGCACATAATCATACAACTTCGCTCGTACACTTGAGTCACTTAGGCAAAGGGCAGACTTATCAGCAGGCGAAACGGGAGCTAAACTGCTCACAACTCAACCACTGCTCCATGCCTCCGTTCCTCCATTACCAGAATTCCACTGACTAGATGCCGCTGACGCCGCCTTCGACGAACCGTGCACCTTCATGGCATCTTCTGCATCCATACGGGTACGTATCAAGTCCGCCAGATGCCCCGAAGGGCGATGGATGCTAGTGCCGTCGTCCGCCTCGGTCGTCCGAGATGTGTTTCATGCCGTTTTATCCAATTCTTCCCTCGCTCATGGGGCGGAGGAGAGCCAGGAACTGTCACTGCATGGCTGTCCGCTTCTCATGGAAGAGCAAATCGCTGTAGTTCGGGACGGTGATATCCTTGAATTACGGTCTCGACAGGCACATACAAAGAGCAAGGCAGAAAATCCATCTAAAAAGCGGAAGAGAGCAAGTGCATCTACCGGTTCGTTCTTTAAGTTCAGTGCTATTTCCCAGTCGGAGAGCCCTGTGCAATCTCTTCAAAAGGTTTCAGAGCCGCTCACCAACTCAAGGGTACCTGCAGGTGTTGCTCTCGAAAGCCCTAGGAAGCAGAACTCATCCACCCCTCGTAGAAATCGTACCACACCCGTCATTAGTAGACAAATGAAGTATGATCATGCCTCTGTTAAGACGCGTGACCCCACTTCTGCTCTAGGCCTGCTTTCGAAATCAAAAGATAAGAACAGTTGCACTGGGGTTTCAGAGCCTTCTCAAAAGTCTGGGCAGGATCATGTACCGTCGAGAAATCCGTTCTGCACTCCTACAGATGACCCTACGATGTCATCAAAGGCTGATCTTCTCGACAAGAAGCAAAACTTCGCCACAGAATCATACTTTCCAGCCGACGACACCGGAATGGAATGTGTTTTAGGAGGAAACAAATCTTCGTCACGAGCCGCAAAAGCACGCCAGGACACACAAGTCGCTTGCTCACAAATAGCACCTACTCTGCCTAAAAGACGCGTCCACTTCGATCGGCTGTATGACCGATGTGTCGGGCAAAACTCCAATCGCCAAGAGTTACGACATCACGTGTCGCTAGAAAATGCCTCCTCTGGCGATACGAAGGAAGGGACAACTGGTGTCATAGAATGCGAACAGCCTGATCAATACAAAGGTGGGGTTCGCTCTAATGAAACAATTCTTCCTGAGCAATCAAGTATACTGTCGATAACGCGAAAGAAGAGGGTCAGAACTCTGTCAGTTGAAGCCAAGCGCAAACGCAACTTGAGGAACCGAAAACGAGAGCAAAGGAAACGCCAGGCACTTCGTGAACGTTTGGCAAATTGCAACACAGTCAAAAAAGACGTTCTGATAGGCATAGAGTCTATTTCTCAGCAACCGAATATCCATGACAGGATGCCCTTTGAATTGGCAGCAAAAATGAAGGGAAACCGAGTCGACCGCAGCAGTAGTCCCAGCAAAGAGAAGGAGGCGAAAACTCGCATGACAACCGATAATTCAAGCAATGTTGATGAGATAGGAAGCCACGAAAAAGCCGCTCAGTACGAAACCGGGCAACAACATCTCAACGCAGAGAAAGCTAAGTTACTCGACGAGATAGAACGTGGTGAAAGTTCGCGAGAGCAATTCGAACAGCACCTCAGCAATTTACCATCGCACGATATGGAAGGGAATGTAAAACGCAAGCAAATGTCCAAAATTTCACGTACTCAAGATGACCCGAGCCCACTGAAGTCCTCAAAAAGCATGAGGCACGGCTCTGTGGCATCAGCTCTTCGCCTGGCGCGGTCGCATGGAATGCTCGACGGCGGTACCAAAGAAAAAAGTCCCACAGGTGAAGCAGGTATTCCGTCTTTCCCTGAATTGAAGTCAGACAAGTCTTGCAACCTACAACTGCCGACAAACGCAACCCCCAAGACTGCGTTCATAGTTTCACAGGCATCAAACCAACACGGAGGGAAAAGGCGAAAGTTGTCAAAACGAGCACGAATGTATATTGGAGAAGAGCAGTACAATGAAAGCTTTTTCATTGGGTTTGAGAATCCTAAAAACATATCACTCCCATCTCCTGATCTATTGGACCTGTTCAGACTCAAAGATGGGGGGACGGGAGCAGTCGCAACAGATTTGTTCGGGGATGAAAAAAGGACCAACTGCACTGGGCCCGAAAATCTAGAGTCACCCGCGCCTAGCACGACAAAATATGCAGCAAGAGCTGTAACCAAGGCTTCTTACAAGCACCCAAATGAAAAAGAGATATCCAAAACTGACGACAAGGGGGAAAGAGACCGTTTAATTCTGCACATGGGAATTCATGAAAATATCTTGACAGATCAAACGGCTGCCGAAACGGAAAAAGAAACAGAATTGATTTGCCACGACGATTTTGAAGAACCGAGGAGCAAAGGCGAACTTACCAAAGAACTAGATCACGCAATCATGAAGATAGGCAAGGACTCTGAAGTTGCGAAAATTGCCTCTCGTTCTGCAACGCTGGGGTCGCCAGATGCGGGTACAAAAGTAGTCCATGTAGAAAGCCCCGATGCAAAGATTCCTTCTAGATCACCTATGAAGACTAAACAGGGCCCTGGACAGGGACCACTACGTTTTCCTTTTTCTCAGCGTTCAAACGGTAGTCAGGGAAACCGTGGCTTATATCGGGACCCGAGCAGTTTTCCAGGAATGAAAAAAACACCGCGCGAATGTGGAGCCCTGAGTGTGGGAGAAGCGAATTCCATTTATCCTGTTGCTTCCCTTGAAAGAAACCTTGAAGTTTCCTTATCCTCCAGTCTGTGTCCGGTCACGGGACCTGGAGCAGAGAGGGCTCCATCAAGCTTTCAAGACCAGGGCGAGTCCACCACACAAAGGTGTTCGGGTTCTGCTCCTGTTGCCACTTGTGATGAGGACTATCACGACAGCCTACTAGGAAAAGGTTTCACCGGAACTGCTAAACAGAAATCTCTGCAAGACCCGCATGTCATCACAAACGACAGCACAGAGTTGGAAGCCAAAAGAAACACGAGAAAGAGATGCAGAAGCCATTCCGAACATCCCACGGAGGTCTTGAACCACAGCAAACCTCGACAAATGCCGCATAGCGAGCTGAGTGCTGGGTATCTTGCTGAATCAAAAACGTCCTCATTAGTAACCCACGAAGAGCTGGCGCTTTGTGGAACATGTGATGTTGTACGGTGTGAGAGCAACACGGAGTTCAACAACAACGACGGTACAGAGAACCGAGCCGTGCGTATCACCAACGGACAAGCAGTCGACAGCTACAGAGAATGTCTCTTGCATGCGCTCTGGGACTCAGTGTCTGTACTAGGAGAGTTTTGTGCCGGTCGCTTCGCGAGGTAGAGATTTTTCGGGCTATTAACACAAGCAAGGTCTCCTCGGCGATGCAGAATTTTTGTGTGTGCGTTTATGATGGCTGCGTTTTTGAGAAGGAGAAATACAAAAGCACGACAGTCAAAAGTTGTTCTGTTACACCTAGTCCGCAACTATTGCGTTACCGCTCCCAGTTGGAACCGTAGGAAATGCTTCAAACCCATCTTCGATGACGACGCGCCTGTAGATTCCCTGTACATCCTGGACACCGCAGGGCCTCGAAGCGTGACTGTGATATTACGAGCCTGATGGCAGCTCACTATTAGCGGTACAGATATTAATTATTCATTTCCGCTACACCTTCGGCACAACTGAGCATCCATCCTGACCGAACGCCGTTTTGGTACGATAGATACGGTTATGCTGGCGTAGCGCAAAGTCTCTATTGCTCCTCCGCGAGTGCACTGTCCTCTCCAGAACCAGAGGGGTAGTCCGTATCGTCAGTCGGAGAATTCTCGACGGGTTCGCCAGAGGGCTGGCCGGTCACTTCGGCATCATCATTATCTTCCATGTCTTGTGGTGTACTATCAGTTTGTTCCTCTTCAATGCCATTTGCCGCCAAACCATTGCCATTCAGATTTACAGCCTGCAACAGTTCTGCGAGGTCCATTCCAGCTTCATGGCGATGCTCTGGGAAGGCACTGGCCGGAAGCTGTTCCCGCTTTTCTGCTAAGGCACTTGCCGCCTTTTCTCCCTCGATGCTATCGTCAATTCCCGGGAAGAGGTGAGGGTGGGCCTCGGGATCTGCTAGGGCATCGGCAATTCGAACACTACCACCCTTCCTCAAACCGTTACGCCACATGTCAACAACAGGAGAGATGCGACTCGGTACGTAAGTCCGAGCAAATACGGCAGCCTCCGCAATCCGATCACTGGATATCAGCATGTCCAAGCACTTGTTCATGTCCCCACACATGTAGTTGGCAAGAAAAGCGACATTCATCTTGTGTGCCGCTGCCGCCTTGTCTGCCAAATTCAGCATGGCTTTCTTGTCCGCTTTCGCTGAGTAGAGTGTCAGTAACCCACTGTAGTCTTCACTTTCCGTCAGGCATTCCTCTGCCAGCACAAAGTCGCCCTTCACGGTTGCCAGGTCCGCTAGTTGACGCCACTTGAGCTCACTCGGGAAGTTTCTAGCGATGTCAGTAGCAAGATCTAATCGACCAAGCCCAATCGCCAGATCACAGCGATAGTCTGGGTCAGTTGCCAGCTCCATTGCGTCCTCACGTAATCCCTGAGACTCTAGAAAACGTGCTAGCTTGTTGTGCTCTTGCGATGGGATCCGAGGCAAAACCTTGTCTTTCGCAATCTTCACACCGCCCCGAACGACAGCCGTTTTGAACTCCAAAACAGCAAGGAGGAGGGTATAACTGACAATGTTGTGTTCCTTGTCTATGCAGTACAAGCGGTTTTCCTTTGGTAAGTATCCCAAAAGGTACATTGGTCGGTCCATATGGACGAGAGTGGATACCTCTGCTCCCACAGCATAATTCAATCGCGCATTGCTGTTCGTGTAAACGAAGCAATCCCCAACCCACCGCCCTGTCTGCACTGTCTCTGGTACCTCATGGATAAGTTCAAACGCATCATCAACACCGTCCTCAGGTAGCTGACCAGAACCAGCGTCCAACGCATTGTTCACAGCATCTTGCGAATACTGCAACACGTAAAAAGATGACTCTCCTACGATAGCGACAAGGTGAGCCTGATCGGACCAATAAACCCCGGTAGCCTCGACGTCTATGCGACGAACAAGTTGCAAGTCTTCCCAGTCGTAAAAGCATATGAAGTCTCTTCCACATACCCCAAGAAGAGCGCCTCCAAAAATGGCCTCAGCAGCATACGTTGGGCGCATTGACTTTCGTTCCTTGAACGTTCGGTTGCAAACTCGGATATCATTTGTTCCTAATCTCGTAGCGTACTCCCCTGCGCTGTTGTCCCAGACGACTTCATCGGCTGAACCAAATGACTTGTTGCGAAGGTTGAGTGCTGTGTAAATGATGTACTCGCCGTCCCCACAAACGGCAACAAAGCGCCCGTTGGGACTATGCGCCAAAGTCTGCGGGTACAGCTCGCATGACCCTAGCTCCTTTGTCCCAAGCGGCAAACGCTCTCCATCAGTTATATCGCCATGGATTGTCCTTACGTTCACTGTAGAAACTTCGTTGTGCTTGGCCAAAATTACCTTTCCGGATGTATCCATGGAAGCCACGGGGGTGTCCTTTCCCATTTGCACAAGCACCGTACCTTCATCAAAACCGAGGGCGACCTTATTTGATCCTTTCAGATAGGCTATTGACCAGCACCGATCAAAACCATAGTTGAGTGTCTGTTCAAGACGATATGTGTTAGAATGCCACAAGAGTACCGTTCCGTCTTCTGATCCGGATACAATCAGAGGGCGATCGGGCAAAAAAGCGACGCAGGAAACATTGTGAGAATGATTCTCAAGAGTTTGTACACAGGCCTTGGTCTGATAATCCCAAATGCGGACGCATTTGTCATCTCCGCCAGTAACAATGTAAGGTTTGTCGCCGCCATTGTAATAATCAACGCAGTTGACTCCTTTTTCGTGTCCTTCCAAGGTAAAATTCGGTACTGGAGAACTGAGATTCCAAACTTTGATGGTGTGGTCAAGGGAGGCAGACGCAAACGTGTTGGGATCTTTCGGGTTGAACTTGACTTGCATGACGTAGTGCGAATGTCCCTCAAAAAGCATGGTACACTCCCAGCCCTTTTCCCAGTCCCAAGCCTTTACCAGCATATCATCCGAGCAACTCACAAAGACGGGGAGGGAAGGATGAACAGTGATACTCCGGATGTAGTCGATATGAGCTTCGAAAATCTTGACCTTTTCCATGGTATTGTAGTTGTAGCATCGAATATGCATGTCATCCGCACCGACAATGATCCACTGCTTGCGGGGAACAAAGACACCGCATCGAACGGGCTGATCTGTAACTTCAAATGTCTTTACGACGGAGCCGGTCTCGTAGTCATAAATGAAGACATGGCCGTCGTACATGGAAGCGAGCACCCATGGCTCCGTCGGATGGATGTCGACACATTTGACTCGCTCCGATCGCTGAGTGAGCTTCTTCTCAATATCCAGTCGCAGCGGCTACGCGACACCAAAAGAGCATTAAGTTAACGAGCGCGTTAGTCTTCAATCGAAACCGCGGAGATCTAATATCTATAAGCAGATCGCAGGTGCTGCACTTCGCGGTGCAGAGTGTGGTGATCGGTTTGGAACTTACCATGATGCAGAGAGCCCGGACACACGCCCCGTTGAATCGCCGGAGCGGTCAATCAAAGCTCTGATGTAGATGCACAAATGAGCTCTCGCCAATCAGCCTTATCACTGGACGGTGTGCGCGGTGAAACCTCGGATGGCGGTAGAGATGTGTCGCTATGGGGGGGTTTCAACCGCAATCGCGCAGCAGGCGGAAGCGCAACAGCGTGATGTAGGACGACTGCAAGGCACGGGGACAAGGGCGGAGTTTTCTGAGCCTTGTGCTTTACAGAGAGATAAAGCCAGAAGGCACATCCGCTGACACTCAGCGACAAATGTTGACTGCGAGACATCCGCTCTGCCGTCCTGGTGATTACATTACAGAGTAAAATCCTTCAATGATTTTACTGTACCAGTAAATTACTGTACTGTTGTGGCAAATCCTGTACAGCTGCACACGTTTACGCACAGCACTGAAAACCGGCAGTGCGACTTCCTCGCACTCTCCCTCTCTACAATCGCAATGTGCTCTACGACATTTGGCAACACGAAGGTCAATGCAAATCAATAGTGCAACAACCGACGCTTGCAGTGTCGGTCACCACAAGCTGTGGAGCAAGGCAACTACGGAACGCATCCTTAGTAGTAGTGTGGAGAGAAATGAGAAGCAGGGAGGGTGAGAGGGAGAATACACGAGCGGTTTATACGTCCAGGCCTTTGTGCCTTCCAATTTTGTTTTAGAGGAGCGATCCCCCTCCACTGCCAACTACACTGTACTCTTCTGGGCGGCTCAATTCTGAACACTTTTCAGAAAGGCAAAAATCGTTGAATTTACCAATCAAAACGATGTTTTCTTGCCCGAACTGAGGCCCGAACGAGCATGAAAACACAAAAAGGGGTCAATTATAAAAAGTTTGCGAAGCACTATCAACGAATGTGTGCCAAAAGCATCAATCCCGACGCCGCCGTTTTGGTTCTGCCATGCGACAAGCTACCTTCGCCTTCTGCAACACCCCTTCCGCGTGCCCTGGCCCACTGCGCTATCGGGATGTCATCCCAAACGTCCGTACAAGGACCCTCTCGTGCCTGGACAAAACGAAGCTCTGCAGTGGGAACGTGGTTTTTTTTCTCAGCATCAGACCCATTTCGGATGACTGGCATCTCAATTATCTTTCGGCTAGTGTTTCCAGGCTCCGAAACACAGTCTTTGCTACTGAACGAAATCTCTTTCTCCTTCGGAGCCTCGAGAAGTTGCGCTGCTGCTCTGGACGCACTTGATTTGCAGCCTCTTTTTGACACTTTTGCAAATTTTGTAGGCGTGACATTGGTATTTAAAAGTCGGTTGACCTTGAACTTATGGTTTAGGAGTACCTGTATCTTTGCGAGTGATTTTTGCGCACAACCACCCCGGTTTGAAATTCGACTTATTTTCTCAACAACGGTGACGCGACTCACGTCGGGATTCTGCGATAGAATCAGTTCACCAAACGTGACTCCTGCGGGTTGGGGATTGGTAGGTAAGGTTCCGAGGGGAGTTGTCGCTGACTTGGCTTTGTTCGAAGCGGTCCATAAATTCGCAATTCATCGGCCACAAGCCTACTTCAATGAAGGATTTTCGGGCAATATCTGGAGTCAGGGAACGGTGTCCGGCCAACGTAAGCTTGATTTTAAAAGCCGTATTCGCCCACGGGGGATGATTTATCATCAGCACGTCATCTCTCGTCTTCGTACCGTGCGCTAAAAGTACTTGTTGACAGATTCGTCACATGGCTGCAGTAAGTGGGTGGTATTAGCGGGTAGTTTGACGATCAGAATCCGAAGCTTTTCGCATTCTTGCAGGCACACCTCTCCTTGCCGAGAGCTGTGGCCATCTACAAGCAGAAAAATGTGCTCATCAGCAGGTATCGTCTTTCGTG
The DNA here is from genome assembly GCF_000350225.1 of Chondrus crispus. Classification (NCBI taxonomy): domain Eukaryota; phylum Rhodophyta; class Florideophyceae; order Gigartinales; family Gigartinaceae; genus Chondrus; species Chondrus crispus. The sequence goes on from NW_005178989.1 coordinate 38,534, forward strand.
CATGTTCGTTAATGTGGTTCACAACTTTGACGATAAAGCCCTTGTCGATGAACCCATGATTGATAACTACCAGTTCAGCGTCAGCAGGAAACCAATTTCTGTTGCACAGCCAGTGAGGTACGCCCGTGTTGTCAGTGAAGTCTGTTGAATCAAGCGGAGAGCGCCAGGATTTCATGACTTTCTTCCCTGAGGCAATTATAAAAGGTGGTGCAATATTGCCACAGGCTGCTACCGCAATACCAGCTGTCAGGTGTTTTCCGGGATCTTTTATTCGCCTTCGCGCTCCGCCCTGGTAACTTGTCGATGATGCAAAACACTTGGTCTTTTGTCCATACTCGCCACAGACGGCTGTCTCGTCCCAGATCCAGATTTTTCGCGGGTCTGAAAAAAGGTCTTGGAACTTTTTCTGAAGCTTCTGGATTACATCTTTGAGCGGACCTATATGAGTGGGGTTTTGGGCTGCAAGCCTTGCGCTCGAAACCTGCTCCGACGCGCGAAACGTCAGTTCCCTATGTCGGGCTCGGAGGGATCGGATTGCGTCGGTGGAAGGGATACCGTTGGAAAAGGAATTACATCAATCCTCCGCAATTTGTTCCTGCACGCTCTTCATGAGTGCACAATCTACTGCAAATCGTCTCTTACTACCCTCTAATGTCCTTGACACTTCTAAACTTTCCTCAGTGCTAGACAAAATCCGACGGCGACCAGCGAAGTGCGACTCAGGGTCTAGCAGTTTTTCAAGCCTTTTTGTGTCCTTTTCTGTCAATGCTTTCTTGATGCTGTACACGATGGAGAGAGAGATGACCGTTCAGCTGGAGACTGTTCTTGCGGGATCGCCACGCATCAGGAAGTGATGTGCTTTTTCTCTTCCTACACGCTCGGCTTTGCGTCTGGCAAGGCGTTTCTTGTGCGCAATTGTTTGGGCCCGCATAGAGCGTGGCATTTCTGCTCACGCCGCAAGAGGCACCGTCTATTGCATTACTAGGGATCAGAGAGAGTGTAGGAGGGCATGAGATGGCCGAGCGGTAGTTTTCTCGGAAGGGGTTGAGGTTTGAGGGCGGGAGTACGATGGATTGATTTTTTAGAATTGACCCCTTTTTAGAATTGAGCCGCCCAGAAGGGTATTGTATCCACGTCATGGAACAATCCCATGCATTCATAACTGTACTGTACACGTGTAAAGTAATCACTGTCATACCAAGAAACTGTAATGAATTGTACAGCAGTTCCCTCCCTAGCAATCGTGTTTGCATCGGTGGTGAGGTGCAACAGCATGATGTGATTTAGAACGCAGAGTTTGACCCTTGCCAGGGAGCATAAAGCTGTGTGTGACGAAGTAAGCCTCGTGCCTCCGCCCGTCCCGCGCCAGCGGGCCGAGCGACGGCGAGCTTTTATTCTGTTCTGGTGGTGCTACCTACGGCAATTGGTGTGGCCTGGCCTGTGGCCTGGCTTGTGGGTCATCACCGGCTACTGTATCTTTGGGGCGGATGGGGCGATTGGCCCGTGAATCGCGCGTCGACGATCTTCATTTTGTGGGTCATCACAGTCCCCCTGACGCGCGGTTTGCGGGTCAATGAGCGTGGGGTCTGGTTGGAAGTGGACTTGTTTGCTGCTTGGGTATGTCCCAAGGTTGGATCGGTGTTCTTCGAACAGTGCGGGTTTTAGTGGTTTGGTCATGATGTCGGCGTACATGCGCCGACTTGGCACATGTTTGAGGGACAACGCTTGGTGTTGTGCGAGGTCTTGCAGGAGGTGGTAGCGAATGTCGATGCATTTGCGCCGTTTTGTCCGTGCGGTGTTGCGCGCGATGGTGATTGCTGCAGCATTGTCTATGCACATGGTGGTGGGCTGTTCTTGTGTGTATCCCAGCTCTGTGAACATGTTGCGGAGCCAGACGGTGTCTTGCGCAGTTTCGGCGGCTGCTATATACTCGGCCTCGCACGTGGACTGGGCTACCAGTGGTTGTTGCTTGGAACGCCAGTGCACTGTGGCGCCGTGCACTTGGTATACTGAACCGGAGATGGATTTCCTTGAGACGGTGTCATTGGCAAAGTCAGCGTCAGCGTATGTTATGAGGAGGGGTGCCGTGTTGTGGTGGGGGAACAGTAAACCGTGATTCTTTGTGCCGATGAGGTATCTGACGGTCCTTTTGAGGAAGTTCCAGTGGCGTTGAGTGGGACATTTTTTTGCTCGTGCTAGCGCTGCTGTGGCGTAACTGATGTCTGGTCTGCTGCAGTCCGCAATGTAGCGGATTTCACCAAGTGCTGCACGATATGGTGCGGTGATTTTTTCATCTGCAGTTTCTTTCGGTGTTGATGGGTCTACTCTGGCACCGTTTGCGTATGGCGTTTGATGTGGTATGGCGTCTGCCATGTGTAGGTATTGCGCTACGTGCTGGATGTGCTGTCGCTGGCAGACGTGAATGCCTGCTTGCGTGTATGATATATTCCAATTGAGGTACGATGTTGGCTTGCCAAGCCTTTTGACTTTGTATTTGACTTGGAGTGTGTTGTGGAATTCGTCATTCAGCTTTGTGGTGCTGGCAGCTGCCAAAAAATCGTCCATACTTACTGCGATGAGAATGATGTCGTTGCGCATGCGCTTGAAGAATAGGGAAGGATCGGATTTGGTTTGGGTGTATCCGTGCTGTTTGAGGTGTTGGTACAGTTTGGTTGAGTACGTATGAGCGGCTGGTGGAGTGTCGTATATGTTGCCTTTGAGCTGCCCTGCGGCTGCTTCGTGCTTGTAAGAACCGTCAAACCGTTTGGGTTGCCAGACATATACCGGCGTTGTGTGGTCATACGCTTCGTGCAAATATGCACCCGTGATGTCGAAGTGTTCAAGGTGCATGTCGTGCGCTGCGGCTAATGCGAAAATGATGCGTACGGTTGACTTTTCTGCCATGTATGTTGCAACTTTGAGTGGGTCGTAATGGATGCCCGGAATCATGAGGTCGCCGCGCACTGAGCATCGTGCTTTCCTAGTGACTGCTGTTGGGTCGTTGGTGGTTGGTTTGTATCTGTATGTCATGGTCATAGGGATGATTTCGTGTCGTGGCGGTAGGTGTTTGTATGGATCCCAGTCGATTGCCTGCGTGAGATCAAGCTGGTCTAATTCTGCGTTGTGTGCTTTGCCCCACTCGGTTGCGTCAGGGTATTTTCGCGCTTGTTGTCGTGTGCGTGGTGGAGGTGTGGCGGGTGTGATTGTGAGTGGGATGGATGTGCGGCGTTGTGTGGTGGTGACGGCAGCGCTTGTAGTGAGCGCCGGGTCGTTGCACTTGGTGTAGGGTGTGAAGTTGCTGTCACGTACAGTCTGGTAGTTGCGTGTAGCCAGGTTGTAGACTTTGATATGTGTGACATCTATGCCGTACATGTATCGCACTGTGTGCGCGCGTGTTTGGAGTTTGTGTTTGGGGTTTTTGAGGATGGGGACCGAGCCGAGTTGACCAAAGATGAAGAGGTTGGCGATCGCCGGCGGCGAACCATGCCATAGGGTATGTGGGAGGTTTTGTACTACGTGATGGTAGCTTAGATTGTACTTGAATACAGCACCGCGTACAGCGTCTTCCCAATACGCTTGGGGTAGCTGGCTGTGTGTTAGTGCGGCGCGAGCTGAGTTCATGATGGTCCTGTTAATCCGTTCAGCGAGTGCGTTTTCCTGGGGTGTGTAGGGGATGGAGGGCTTGAATCTGATGCCTCGCTGAGATAGAAACTGTTGTACGTATTTGGAGGTGTACTCCCTTGCATTGTCGGTTGTTACGATGTGCGGGTATTTGCCTGTTGAGCTCGCGATGGACTCGATGGCTGTGGTGAGGTTGGCGGGTACTTGGGCGCGGGTGGAGAGGAATGCTACTACTAGGTAGCGTGTTGCTGTATCCAGGATGGTCATGAAGTATTTGCTGTTCTGCATGGATGGTGGTGATATGGGACCGCAAACATCAGATGACAGGCTTTGCCCTGCAGCGGTCGTATGCACCGCACGTTTGTGGGGGGTGGCGGCCGTCTTGCCATCGATACAACCGGAGCAGGATATCTTGGGTGGGTTGGTTTGCAGTGTGCGCGGTAGGATGGGGATTAATCCATGTTTGGCCATTTTTGCGATGGATCTGGGGCGTAGGTGCCCAAGCTTGAGGTGCCATTCGTGCATTTGTTTGCGCGCTGCGGTTGGTGGTGTTGTTGGCGGCTCGTGTGCCGCTGTTCTGATACGGTGAGGTGATGGTGTGGGTATGTTGACTTTGGTTGGTTTGGTGCGGTGTGTTGCTTTGGGCAGGTTCGGGGGTTTGGAGGTGAGTGGTGTGGTCTTGGGGCGTGGTGGTGTTGGAGGTGATGAGGGTTTATTTTGCGGTTGTTGTTGTCTGTTGTAGGGTGTGCCTCGGGCGGCTAGCACGTTGCCTATGGCCCGTTTGGGAGACGCGTGCGTGGTGCCGGTGTCGGTGCGGTAGAAACCTTGATGATATTTAGCTTTGAGTAGCGGTGGTGGTAGCTTCGTTGGCTCGTGGAGGGTTGCTTCGTTTGGCGTGAATGTGACATGGCCGTGGCGTGTGAGGTCGTGGACGGACAGTAGGTTGTGGCGTAGGAGAGGTGCGCAAACTGCATTGGTGTCGACGCGTTTAGGCGTTGTGGATATTGTCATCTTGCCTTGTTGCGTGATGGGGCAGTGTTGGCCCGTGGCCGTGCGGGTTAGTTTCCCGGTGGATGGGCGGAGTTCATGGTGTGGATGGGTGACGTGTGTGGGGTTAGCGGCGGAGTCTAGGAAGAAGTGGAGCTTACCTGGTGGGGTGTGGGTGTCCGCGTGCTGTGCTGCTATGATTTGTTCGAGTTGCTCGATTCTCTGTTGTAGTTCTTGGGTGTTCGTGTTGTTGGTGTTGTTGTGTGTGCGAATGTCCCCCTGTTGTTGCATGTCGTCTTCGTAAATGCTGTTGGCGTTGTATGGCTGACGGCGGATTCCTTGCAGTGTGTAGCACTGCTCAGTGTTGTGGGTGATGCTGCCGTGGTGACTGCACCAATTGTCGGTCCATCCTTTGGGGCGCTGGTGGTTGCGTGGTGTCCAGGGTTGCCTCGGGCTGCGTCGTTGCTGCGGTGTTTGCTGGTAGGGTTGGCGTGGCTGGTACTGCCGCTGGGGTGGTTGATAGGGCACGATCGGTGGCTGTTGTGTCTGTTTGGGGAATGCGGGTTGTTGTGGGGTGGTTTTGTGTTGCTTGTTCTGCATGAGCATACTTGGCGGACATGGTTGGTGAACTGACGGATGGATGCGGGTGGTGTGCCCGCAAGGATTACAGCGACAAGGCCGAGATCGGGGTGGTTGCTGATTCCCTGTATCATGTAGTTGACTGTTGTCCTTTCTTGCGCAATGTTGGGGTAGTTGGCGTTGATCATTTTCTGACGGATTGAGATGTGTTTATCGACGAATGTAGAGAAATCAGAGCCAGGTAGGAGTTTGTTAGACCGTGCCTCGGCGTCGAGGACTTCGTGGGTTTCTATATGCGCGTCGTGGATGTGTTCGCGGAGTAGGGTGCAGATGTGGCGGGGGGATTCGCGGAGAATGGTGGGTGGGAGGAGTGCTACGATCGCGGGCGGGAGGCTAGGGATGATGAGCTTGCAGAGCTGGTCGGCTTGTTTGGCGTGTCGCTGCGCGATTGCTGGGTCTGTGGTGGGTGCTGGGTCGGTTTCGAGAATGTGTGCGGCTTCGATC
>NW_005178989.1:44745-46262 GCF_000350225.1 Chondrus crispus
GGGGGAAATGAATTCCCCCCACAGAGAAAAAGAATACGGGGTTCGGTTTACACCCCCCCCCCCCCCCCCCCCCCCTCCCACCCCAATACTTCCGGGCCTCTGTCACTTCGCCCTCCCGCCTCCCGCACTTCTTTTCGCAGCCCGATGAATACACCCCATCCATACGGATTCTTTTGCAGTTTTTCCACTACAGTCGGCTTGGGCATAGGCAAGCCACGACCAAAAGAACCGCCACACGCGCGGACGCCACTGGTGTGGTGAACGTGAGGGGAATGAGACGCAGAAGGTGAAGGCGTCAGAAGCAGTGAACACGTCCATGTGAAGTTATCGATCGCTGATCGCGATTCGTGTTGCATTTATTTCTCTAACAATGAGGGGGGCCTGATCGCGATTCGTTGGACCCCATCCGGATCAATTAAAATTATTCTTTTAAATACATCAAATCTCATCTGATCTGTAACCAGTGATCCAGTCAATGTGGCCGAGTGGTTAAGGCGCGACACTCGAATCAGCGACGATGCAATGTCGTCTCTTCGGAGGCCTAGGTTCGAATCCTAGCATTGACGAGAACACAGGGTGATTTACTTTTAACAATCGTTTCATCCTTTCTTTTTGGTGGTGAGTTACAATAACATGCAGGGAAGATGGACTTTTTTTGCAATCCGTCGATGCCGCAACATGCGCTGAATTTATTGTGCCATGACATGAAACTGAGCACGTCCCTTCCATGATGGCCTGTCGTCTTGGTCTGCGGCGGCCTCCGACCCTTGTATTGATGTACACGCTCAATGTACACTCGAGTGTCCTTTTTTTGAATCGGGCGTGCGGCCGCGGCTGTACTTTTATCGCTAATGATCCATTCGCATCCACCAAACCCCCGTTCTCTAACTCCTCTGATCGCGGTCAGAATCTTCCCATCCCTGTCCAGTAACCTTCCACGGCACGGTCAAATCAACCGCGCTGCAATCTTCCCGTGCTCAGCCCCCCTTCGTTCCAAAGTCACGCCTCTACACCACCTCCCATACCATGTGCCTCCAATTCACCTCCAAGCCGACACTGACACCGACGTCCTCAGCGGCACAAAGCCAAATGCCATTTACCTCGACAGGTAGATGCGCTAGTACCTCCGCCCTGCCCGCTTTCGAAGCCAAGGATGCCGGCAGCAAAGCCGGGTTCCCTGACAAATAGTGTCTGTTAGTAATCCTTAGACCATACTGCAAGGCAGACGCTAGAATCCAGGACAGCAAGCTTTCGTTCCTCGTTTCTAGAGCAGAACGACATCTGAAGCCGCACGCCTGCAACACGAGCACACGAGCACACGAGCACACGAGGCATAAAAGGTCCTACGCACACTTGCCGGATCCTGTACTGTATGACCTGAGCAAACCCCCTCGAAGTACAGGGTTGCTACATTAACGTATCACCATGCCAAGCGCAGTCACAATTTATTGTTGGAGATAGGAACCCTCTCGCTTCGGCCCGACACAACCGTCTTCGAGTTGCGAGACTTCATCAGG
>NW_005178989.1:49052-50372 GCF_000350225.1 Chondrus crispus
AGCTCCTAATTATGTGAGCCCGATGTGAGCCCGATGTGCCTGATTTCTTTATTCAATGTCCTTTTGAGCGAATGCTATCTCAGAGCCCGATGTGCTCATTGGACGTGCGTTGTCTGATACTGTATTATACCCAAGGGTACTGTCCTGTCAAGGACGATATTATTCCTATAATCATCCTCTATCCGAAACGCCGGTTCGTTTCCGAAATCTGTCGATAAGAATTAGCAGTTTGGTGGAGTACACTCTCATCGACTTTATGTGCACTGTGTCATCCTGCGTACGTGGTTTCCACAGCTATTGACGCTCGTGATCTAACAATGCGAGGCGGACGGAAGCATGTGGACGATGTTTGTCGCTAAAATTTTTCACTTCTGAGCGGGCAGGCAGGCTGTGCTCTTGAAAACAGGCTCAACTATACTTTAGAGCATAGCTGCTTACACAATGAACTTTTTGCCGAAAGCAGATTTATGTTCATGGAACAGGGGTGATGCTTGCAAAAGCGTATTCATCGCTGTTTTGGGCAAAACCACTAGAGATATGTGGACTCCACATATCTCGTTTCATCTATCTCCACATTGTGGAGATAGATGAAACGAGCTGTTGGATGGGCCTACCAACCGGGGTTTGAACGGAGAACCAACCCAGTGGGGCGCTTCGCACAATGCATTTGACGAGCAGTACACTGTACAGTAAGTAGTAAGGTTTACAGTATTTGATAGAGACTATTTGATATCCTGTCCCCCTTTATTCGCTGAGGCAGTATGGTATCATACAGTAGTCATATCGTCATCGACGGTCATCCCGCACCTTCATGTAAACTCCTCAGGTTGTTCGATCACTGCAGTTAGTGCAGCAAACAGCAGCGCAGCCAAACGATGCGCCCAGTATGAGTCCTTCGCCATGTTACACTCTTTTTATGCAGACCCAGCGAGCATTCTCAGGGGCAGGTTGCGTAGTCAGTAGGCTACAAACCAACACGCCGCTCGCGCGACAACCCAGAACAGCTCTCCGTGTACAGCAAAATACACACGTCGCCTTCACGCGGGACATAAGAGCCGGGTACGTGGTGTACTGCACAGTAGTACTGTACAGTACTTGACGGCCGGCGTCGACTAGACCTCAAGAGTGAGAGTGTGAGTGTCCCCCGAATACTCGAAAACTCGGGATTGGCATGACGTTCTTTACCTTCCGTTAATGGGAAAGTCAGGCGAATCGGGCCGCCAAGGCCCGCACACCAAAGAGCTTTGGGGACGACAAGAACACATTAGTATCGTTTGTCGGCAACCAATCTCGACCAGGACTTCCTGTCTCCCTATCATG
>NW_005178989.1:50456-53212 GCF_000350225.1 Chondrus crispus
CTATCATGGCCGATCCGCGTCATCACACTGTGAGTGCCTGTGGAATCAAAGCGAGAATCATATTTTCTCTTGGTGCGTAACATTGCGAGCAAAGGATGGCTGACTGCTGCATTATAGAGCCACGCACTCGTCAGAGCGGCTGCGGTACCAAGGGTTTCTTTACTGTACAGCACCGAGCCAAACTACTGCACAACACTGGTGGAGATAAAATTGTTGGTTACAAGTACAGTACATTTGGTACTTGATGTGTTCGACTAGTGGCAGGGCGCGTGGTCACGGATGCGTACGCAATAGAGCGGATGCAAATGTCGAGCATTTACGTAGTCGCCTCGGTGGATGCTCGCCTGGCACAAACTGCACAGGGGCAGAGTAAAAAGTTGGGCTTGTAATTAGAAATGAAGTCTGGTTGAAGCTGAGATAGTCAAATGCGCAAACAGCACTCTAGGGTCGCCAGGGTTAAATCATACAGTAGCAGTGTACCGCAAAGGCGGGCGATGAAACGAATCTGCAATGTTTCTGAACAGTAATTAATCAGGCAGGCATTACACCTTGTCCGTTGCACGTGTGGATCCGGGGTAAAGTTGCGTTTCTGAGGGCAAGGAGAGAGGGATATAACCGCCGATGAATCGGGTGTTGACGCAAACGAAGAGTTGGAAGAGTACGGCAGCGGCTGTACCATGCTACATTGCACGAGATGCGACATATGAGAGGCGCGGGGAAAGTGAGACGGTTCCTACGTGAAGTAGCGTAGCAACGGTAGAGCTTCGAAGGGGTTGGCCCTTTCTTTGTATGGAATGTGCGTGGCGCGGGGTGGAGACTCAATTGTGAAGAATTACAAGCTGAGTAATAAGAGATGTTAAGGTCAGAAGAGTGAAGACTTGCTTGTCTCTGCGCAAGAAACGTATTCATCGGGCCAAGCAAAATGAGGTACAGTACGTAAAGAAGCGACGGTACTGTAATGCTGGCATTTTTGGTGGAGGAGGTGCGTACCAACGTGATGAGGGCGTAACGGTGCGTCATTGAAAGAAGCCACAGCAATGCGAGTACTGATCACACCCCTGGCGACTGCGCTCGCTGCGGATGGAGAGTATCTAAGTGATATTGCTGTGCTGTTACCGGCAAAGTAATTGTTACACCTTTACTGTCCACGGGGGCATGATGTGCTATTTTTGGGCTCGTTTTGGGCCTTGTCATTACTGTACAGGTTGATAGAATGCGACCGCTGCGGGACGGACGGAATTGCCCCCCATGGTGCTGCCAGATAAAGAAGTCATGCAGTACAGCATTTACAGCAGCTGGTATGAGTCCCTTCTTTTTTGATGGACGATTTAGTAAGGGCCGGGTGTTGACTTTTTGCCGCTGTTTCAGTCGGGACAAGACTGTGTGCTTGCGAATTAATTCGTTTGCAGAGGCGACCACATCGCTGGAGTATCCTATGTGTGCCTTGTACGGGAGTACAGGGACGTTCATAGAATATACGCATGCAAGATGGATTTGTGGATTTTGGTGCCAATCTCTTTACAGTCTCATTCGAGCCATATGGTAAGGCAGTAAGGGCAACTCGATTGCGTGGTAGAAATACAGTGCTGGATGCTGGGCGAAGGGAAGATGTTTTCCGAGCGATGGAGTATCGAGTACAGTATCGGAGCATAAACGCGCAGAAGTGCGGAGGCGCCCTCTAAAATCGAGTTTATAATCGCGGGTGCACCCCTGTTTGTGCAGTACAGCAAGTAATACAGTAGGAAAGTGGTCAAACGGTCTGCAAAAATTAGGCAGCCATAGAGATTAAAGTTGGAACAGGAAAGTGAATGGCTGAATCAATATTAATAGGACTATTGGTGGTGTGTAATAAATGTACAACCAGCAAACTCGGATTGAGGGTATGCGTTAGCATGCAGCGAACAAAAAGAATGAAGAGGTACAGTAGGGGAGTGTCCACTGTAAGTGCTGCTGCGATAGAAGTATTTGAGAGGGAGGGTGGTGAGAAACGAAGTGATTTCATAGCTGCTAGGCACACCGTGAAAGAACGACGTGGAAGCGCATAGCGAATTTGGGAAAGAGGCAGAAGGATCCTAAAAATAATAATTGAGAATAAGGGTGGGCTGTGTCGTTGAGGAGCGTGACACCGTAAATTACAAGAGGATTTTGGATGAGGTGATACAGTGGTAGTAGTGTCTATGAGGCGTGAGGAGCGAGTTGAAAAGGTTTTGGAGATGGGATATTTGACTGTGTTGACAGTGTGAAATGAGTGGAAAAGTGTCTCCACGTGGTCGATATTGCGTTGCGGCGACTGGCAGCGGGCCAATAGGAGAGGGGGATTGGGGGTGCAACGAGTGAAGGGAATGTGTGGGAAAACAAGCGGAAAACAAAAAGAGCAAGGAAAGCGTAGGGCGCGTAATGCGATTGGGTGAGCGGCGGGGTACGGCGAGTGGGGGTGGCGATAGGAGACCTGATAACGGGGACTGAGTGGTGTTAAAAGCGAGGGTCTCCTCCGATGGGAGGGAAGCGAGATTTGCATGAGTCGGACGAAATTGAAATTCCGCTTGATGGGGGGACCGCTTATGCCCAAAGCGTCCGGTACAGAATCCCCCACTGTAAAATGCCCCGAAATGTCCGCCCCGGAACTGCTGGGGGCCCGATCGCGGCTCGTATTGTGTGTGTGTGTGTGTAACACGCCCTATTTACACTGTCGTCACGAGGTCACGAGGTCACGGTACGATCCCGCCCACTTATGCTGTAAAGCGCCTATTTCCCCC
>NW_005178989.1:53610-107492 GCF_000350225.1 Chondrus crispus
AGCCCCCCTCACCTGCCGCCCGACCATACGTCCCGCTTTATCGCCATCTCATGGCCTTACCATATCTTCCCCCCTCCGCCGCCCGTGTTAAGCATCGTGCACTTTACGCATCCGTTCTCCGCGAGCTCCCTTCCGCCGTCGAAGCACGTCAGCGCACTTCTCATTCAAAAACCCCTTCACCCCCTTGCGTCTTTATCCTAGATTGGGATGACACGTGTTGCGCGACATCCTTCCTCGAGCGATCCGGCTTCATGGCTGACCTCGATTCCCGCATTGACGAGTTTGCACCAGAGGAGGCTCGTCTTCTCAGAGTTCTTGAACACCGAGTTCTTTCCTTACTCAAGACGGCTGTCAGCCTCGGCACCGTCCTGATCGTCACTAACGCCGGTGACGGATGGGTTGAACTCAGCTCAAGTCGCTTCCTCCCCGCCGTCCGCGCTTTCCTCGAAGCAAACTACCGCTCCATCAACGTCATATCAGCGCGCGCGCGCTACGTGGATGTGTACCGGGAAGATCCCTTGCAGTGGAAGGCCCGCACTTTTGCCGATGAGCTTGATGCCTTCTACCACGCCTCGTCCCAACCGTTCCAACCGTTACATGTCGTCGTGCTTGGCGACTCTGTTGGCGATCGCTATGCCGCACACGTCGCAGCCTCCGCACTCATTGAGGCGGGCAAACCCATCGTGCTCAAAGTCGTCAAGTTCTTGGAACGCCCTTCCATCGATCAACTCTGCAAGGAGCTCGAGGTCCTCCTCGACCATATCCTTGCCATGACCACATATCAGGGTCCATTCGATGTCTCCATGTACAAGTCTCCGCTCCGTTCCACTCAACCGCACTATCACACCCACGTGAACCCGTCTCCCTCCAAACTTCGGGCGGAGCCTCTATCCCCGTCGTCGATACAACAGCAGCCGTCAGACTCGCTGTCTAACTCTTCACTGGACGCCGCCATCGCTCAAGTATCTCCAATGGCGACATGTTAACCACATGCGTGACAAGCCCCTGTCTCCCACAGCTGCACTGGACAACCATGCCTTTCGTTTTTTTTCTCCTTCACTACTTGGCCATCCCTTGATCTAGGATATTTCGCTCCGGCCTCTCGCAGCTATGTACAGTTTCGACTTCGATTTGGAATTAAATTTCTTCCTGACTCTACAGCGCCTGTCACGCATCGTTTCGATTCGGCGCTTCTCAAACTAATCTTCGCTTCGCTAATTCTCCTTCACATCGTACCCCAACTTCGCTAGTGTCCTAGTTAAGAGCGGTTCAGATCAGCCGTCCGTGTTGTCGCCGCAGACCCCCCTTCACCTCGTTTCATCGCACGGCATTCCTTTTGACATTTGCATGTGGTCATGTCTGACAGCGATGCGAGCACAGTACCCCCGCCCAGCTTAGACGAGGACAACCTCGCGGGCGTCTCACTTGTATCCGCATCTACAGCTGGCCCACGCCCACCGTGGACTATCTCACAAGAGGAACCATGCCGAGCAAAGACGAACTTCCCGGGGGGCGGTAACTGGGGAACGGAGCATTCTCGACGAGCTGGTGACACGAAATTTCAAGAATATGGCTCTCAGACGAAAGCTAGGAATGAGATCAAGGCTTCGTCAGTGAAGAATCGATTTGAGCCGATCGCCACTTGCGCACAAAAGGCACCAGGAAAGCATGTACATCGTAAGATGACGCCTGCAGTTAGTCATGATAGCGAATCCCTAACCACATACCCGTGTCTTGGGAGTTCATCGTCACCTCGTGGCGAGCCATCCGTACCTGAAGTGCCAAAGGTCCTGGCGGAAGGCCAACCGAAACAGGCCGTCCTCCTCGAGGAAGTTCCCAGTCCTACAGCACGCTTTGAAAGCGGGAATGCGTGTCCATCACAATCAAGAAGGGTCCAGAAGGCAGCTCACACGACGCCATCGCACCTAGCAAAAAAGGATGCGAGAAAGGGGGCCCCGCAGGGAAGAAAGCCAAAAACGCAGAACAAAGGACAGCATGCTTGTAAAAGACAGAAGCCCCCCAAATCCACTACGCGAGCAAGAAAGAAATCTCGCGCAAAGATCGGGCCACGTCCGTCTCTTTTCAAAGAGCAGCTATTGCCTGGAATATCAGCGATCTTCGAACAAGTTCCTGCTCCAACTTTTGAAATGTATGACTCTCGGGAGGCTTACATCATGGAGGAAGCATATTCTTTCCCTCATTCAGCAGTTTCTGTTCCGTCGTTCGAGGAGATTGAGAAGGGCACCTCAGAAATCAAGTCGATCGAACTTCTTCAAAAGTTGGCCAGGGAGACGCGGCGTTCGCCTAGCGTTTCCTTTGAAGATTATACTAACTCCGCCAGGATATCAACTTTTGCTTGTGGGGAGGAAGCAATTGCCTCTATTCCCGTTCAGTTGTTAAGCAGGAATGACCGATCTATTTCTACAAGTTGTTTGAGGATACAACTCGAGAAGGTTGAAAGAGAAGTCATAAACTTACGGACTCAGCTTGTGATGGAACAGAACTCAGGTCCTTGCCTCTTTTCGGATGATGTTAAAAATCTTGTGGATAGATCTCGAGTACTAACTTTGGACGGTACAAAGAGTGACAATGCGACGGTGCTTTGCAATCTTGCCTTGGTCATGTGTTCCAGAATTCCTGCGCGGCTTTCGCGGACAACTCTCCACAGTCTAATGGCGGTTGGTGATATTCAACAGTTTTTGAATTGTTGCAGGCGAGCGTTCGACTTCATCCAAGGTTATCTTTCTTCAAAGAGAAGCAAGAGTGCAAGGAGGGCGGTAGTTCACGTTTTTCGAAATGTCATTCTCAAGATTCTTGAGAGCATTTATCACAACTCATTTGCCAGTGAAAAGTGCGACACGTCCACGTTCGAAGTGTTGTTCACTTTCGTTCTCGCTCAGATAGATGCAATCTACGAACGCATGTTATCCGTGAAAGCGGAAGTAGATGTGATTTGGAGCTGGACTGTTTCATTTGAAGTCGTCGGTTCTATGGAAAGAGCTTTTTCCACACTATCGCCATCCTTCTGCCAAATTCTGACGAAAAAACTTGTGGGTAACTTACAAACTATTGGAAAAACAATGCAAATGGGTGAAGAATTTCCGGACAAATTTTCTGTAGAAGTTATTAGTAATTCAATGGAGGTTGCCATGACCATGGTCATGAGCAGTCACAAAGCTGCAATATCACTTCCGCAATGTGATCTACTTCACATTGGGCGTCACAATATGCTCATTTCTGAATATGTGTTCTCTCTGGCGTCGTTCGACAGTTCAGCAGAACATGCCTCCCCATAGTATCGTAGCCAAACGAAGATGTATAGTTTTATCACGTGAGTAGATATGTAAAAAGGACACATTCAGGCAGGAGTTTACTTTTCAATTATTGTAAGATGTGCCGTGCCTACAGAGACTCGACTGGTTCATCGGCGTAAGGTCAGGCGTGCATCTACGAAATCGTGATTGTAATAATGACCTAATCGTAGGGCAAAATGATGTTCCTTGTTCCAAGGCGGGTTATGAACTGGACAATGTGAACCTAGAAGAAGGCATGCACAGGCAGTGCTATACATGCAATGAATGAAAGACGCATTTGAATTATTGTAAGTATACCTCTTAGTTGCTTTGAAAGGTCCAAAAAGGGCGGATATCCGAATATCAAGATCTTCCAACTCTGAGGGTAAAAAGGATGATCGAGCAGGCGGAGATTATTTTGGAAGGGAAGAAGCAGACAAACCTTTTACCAAGCTCGAGTTTCTTCCAGCTCATTTCTGAATTTTTGATTATTTAACAAATAAATATCATGATTGGAACCCATATATCAATGGTTATAAACTACACCGCTCTGTTTTTTGTAGTCAATGATGCGATGGAAATGCTCCAGAGATGTGCAGGTGCCTGTCGATTTTATGGCATATCCCTTTTGGCTTTCGCTCAATATCCATCTCATTTCGTGAATCGACCTTTGTCGTGCGGTGTAATTCTACTTGTTTCTACGCGAGTTCATGAAGAATGCGTGGCAAAATAAAGAGGTAGCAACCCTTCCTGTATGAGAATTTGTTCGGACCGGGACCGAAAGTTCTATGCTTTGACCTTTCTGTTTGATTCTGTAAATTCGGCACTCATTAAATAAATAACGGAGGTAGCCCTTCTCCCGAATCTAAATCATTACTTCCTAGTCTCAAACTGCGGTCGCTCATTTCAAACACTGGCAAGCCTCCAAGGCCGAACAAGAGCATTTGAATGGGAATTGGGAGATCGGCTCTTCTCAGAGAATAAAAGTCGTTTAGACGATAACGAGGATAAAATGTACGTTTCTTAATATGTATAATTCGTAAAGCATTCATAGAATCGTTAAATGTAGTCTTGTGGACGTTTCGAAAAGCTGAACGGATATTCGGTCAAGCATTACTCGTTGGCTCAAAATGTGGAGTTGATGCATCTTACTGCATCGTTGATCTCGAAAAGATGTGCAACGCAGTATCGCATGAAAGTGCGTCTTGATATGCCTCAGGGGGGGAGGCAGTGTTTCTGCACATTGCAGTCACATTCAGAGAATCTCCGTAACTGCAGAAGAAATTTGAATTGCCACCATCATTCCCTATGTACAAAATAGTGTACGTGTTCGAGGTTGTGAAGTGCACATCGCATGTTCCAGTCCTCGGAAACTTCCACTAACCAACGCCAGCAAGGCATAATTCCCACTGGATACTTATTTCAATAATATCACATGATGTTGAGCAGTCCATATCAAAGTGCTGGGTTTGTCCAAAGTAAATTATCCAAGTCTTGAATTGGCTGTGACAACTCAACATTGGCGATGTAAGAGTATACCGTTAACCGCGAGACATAGACCGATGCATAGGAATCTACTGTCCATTGCAGTCGCAGCGGTTTGTCCGAAGGCCGGTGAAGAGTTGGAGAAAAGCCATTTCACTGTGGTGAAGGTGAAAGAGGTATCAAAAATGAATCTCGCAGATTGCAATCCACAAGAAGAATATGCATGGATACGCCGATGCATGATTGAAGAAAAAGGCAGTCTACAAGTAGTTCTTCATTAAAACTTCATGCTTAGAGCCCGTGACCAGGACGGTGGCACGCTACGAGCCAATTCATATGGAATAGAAGCGCCTCAGTGGAAGGAGAGAGGGCCGGGTGCGGACTTTCGTTCTAAGGGTTAGTCTATAACTTCCAGAGGCTATGATACTTGGCTATAGCCCTAGAGTACGACTCCAACTTGAGATATATGGTTCTCGAAAAGAACTGCACCATTCATGTACTGTCGCCCCCAAAAACGAACAGCAACGTCTCTCGGTGGGCCTTTCTGCCTGCGCACGTAACCATTGGCCGACGCAGTACTCCAACCTCTCCACGAAACGGACATCGAAAGTGCAATCAGTCTGTGTAGACTCCGCAGTTCAACAACGGATGCGTGTAATTGCACCGCCGCCCTGCAGAGGTGCACCTACTTGCATCCTCCACTTCCTTGCATCCTCTGTTCTCGTGATACATACCCTCATGCTGTATGAGACCATTTTCAACATCTTTTTCCAGAATTTTGCCCGATGAGAGATCCTGACCCACGGCTGAGAGGTACACGGCCGAGGCTGGTCAGATTCTAGAGACAACTGCGCCTCCTCCCAGTGATAAAGCTAGCGATACAGTTCTTTTTGAAAAGTCCAAGGACCCTTCTCAAGACGTCAAGTCGGGATAACCAATTGTGAGTTTCTTTGATGGACTCTTCCCCCTCAGAAAAAGACTGGTATTTTTAACTGAAGTACCAGTCTTTTCTAAAGGGAAAGAGCACCCACACATCGGAACGCATGATTTCTCAACATGAAACTGCCCGCCGCATAAAAAAAACGATACCGTTCATGAGATCAATGAACAATTTTCAGAATGAGTTAATGGCTGCAAAAACGATTCCCAGGTTGGAGATTTATGGGTATAAGGATTCGATCACCCCGTAGTGATAACTGTTATATCCGTGTCTTTATTTATACGTACCGGAAAGTTCATTTAAATTTCACCGATTATCTTAAGAGGAGGCGTAGGTCCTCTCAAGCGTCAAGCGTCGAAGTGAAAATAGTGCGATCCTTACCCTCATAAGACCCAGTCCTCGCGCACAGGTCCTTCTGAAATTGTGTACCATCTTGAGCGTCTCGATGGAGAACAAATCAGAGAGAACATTCAGTTTGATTGGGCTCCATGGGCACGGGCTCCAGAGCCTACGCTGAAAGTGTCACCAGCCGGTGCACTACAGGGCGGAATCACCTTCGTCCAGCTCACAGTCGGATTCTCGTCTTCTCCCATCTCGATTTCGACGACAGAAATACGTCGTAGAGGACCCTAATCTGGTAACTCGAACTCTAGACTCTACCCATTTTAGTATCTGTCCGTTCGGCTATCTTGCAATCGGCTCTATATAAACCGACCCGACCTCTGTTCTTACGGACAGAGGAAATCACTCTCAACCGACCTGGCTATCCGACCCCACTTTCGCGATCATCATCCCGATCTCTGCGGCCGCCATTCCCGCCGTCACTCCTCCATTCATTCTCATCTGAACCGTACAATTTACACAAAAGCAGATGGCAAAAGAGTCCAATTCCAAACTTTAAAATATCGGACACCCAGATCCACGGAAACTACACAATCTACGTGTGCAACCATACATGCTTTGCAGTGCCCAGCGTTAGAAAATGAACGGAGTGACTTGCTTTTTTTGGGTCTTGGTTGCAAAGCGGTTCCTTTTTTTTTTTGTGAGGGGCTAGAGTTAATTCCTCTCCAACCCGGAAAGCCCTTTTAGTTCGGGCTCTCCTTCCCCAACTAAGGACCCCAGTATCTGAAGCGGTTTTCGAAGTATTCTAGCTCTCCATTCTTCCCTGTCTGTAAGTGAGCTCCCCTCCGTGCTGTGCGGGCGCCGCATGTGAAAAAATGAGAGACTGTGTCTTCTGCGTCACAGAGCCGGCAGGTTCTGTTTCCTAGGTTAAGAATGCCCCTCAATGGTTGGAATAGGGCACAGCATCCGGTTCTTATATTGGACACACTTGGGTTCGCAAGTTGGGGCTCTAAGGGTTAATGAGAATTTTTGCCGCACCCCCCTTTCCTTCCGGTGATCTAACTACGTGCCTTTTATTGAAATCTTGGTCGCTACTTAAAACAATCTAGTGGAGACTAGGCCGCAATATAGTATCCGATAGTCGCTACTTAGAACAAGACAGTTGAGACTAGACCACAATTTTAGTATCAATGCAATCAAAAATATATCTGCAAGGATTGCTTATTTCGTTGCTTTCAATCTCCCGTCCATCCGTTTTAGTAAACCGGGTACTGTGCTCCTTCTTTCCCATTCCTTCAGGTATAACTAAGAAACTGTGTTTTATTTATATGTCAGTCTTTAGAAGTATAGGAGATTTAGCCCACTGGTCAATACACGCAGTACGTTTACACAAAGTATAAATGAAAAAGCATCCATATTTTTTGTTTGTAATCTCAATATTAAGGAGCAGCCCGAAACATATTTTTGTTTCAAAAAGGGCCAGCGTCGCGATAAATGGGCCACAGCAGGGAAGATTTTAACGTATCTCTAGTGTCTAGCTGACAATTAAAAATCCTCAACTGAGCACACGTGTTTTCGCCGTTTGAGCGGCATGAGCCTGACTCCCTTTACGAGCGATGGGAAGGCCCTTCCGCCAAACGCAACACACACTCATTGTAGCGGGAACTCTCGAACGGAACTGAACTTCAAGCTGATGGAACTGATGTTCTTTCTTTCTGCTAACATTATAACTCTCCTCTACTTATACTATTTGCTGCAGTGTAAGGCTCACTCTCCTATAACTCTCCTGGTGTGCGACATGAAATAATATTTCTTGTCTATGCAATATTCGTGCACTCTCCCTGGCTCATTATGCAATATTCGTGCACTCTCCCTGAATCATTTAGAATAATAATTTGAGAGTCACATATGACACGTTGCACTCATGATCCATAAGGAATCGCAGTTAATAGTACTGTCTAGACGACCGGCAGCTTGCCTCATATGAGGTCAAATTCTCCACTGTAACAATGATACAAACATACAGATTTTCGTAAGTTTAGAACAAAAAGAGCACAATGATTATAAATTTCAACCTTGAACGGCTATATGTACCATTACAAACAGCTAATTAGTAACTGGAAAGTCAACTCAGTGGTCTGGACGGATCCCTGAGTTAAAGAAGTCGAGTTTCAACTCCGCGCTGAGCACTATAGTTGTCGGAAAATCCCTTCGGATATCTCCATGGTTCATGTTTGTGACGTGCAGCCCGAGATGATTTACAGCGCCAACTTGATCATGAGATTGATTAGGGTGGCATCTCATAAAGGGGCATTCTCAAATGGCTGCAAGTCTGCCAAGCAAGTATTTAGACGCAGAATAGAGCCATAGGGGGCAAAAGATGTTTTCATCTTTTTGTGCTCTATTGTGCTCAAATCCTAGCCAATGTAGTCAGTTTTAAAGACTGACAGCAGCTGTAGCACTAGCAGTATTTATCTTTGTAAATAGGATCGTGACGTTCGTGGATGTATTTCTAAAAACAGTTACGCCCAGTCTGGTGGTGACATTCATATACTTCTTTGTCAAGGTAGAACTTGCAGGCAGTGCAACTAAGCTTTGATTTTCTGGTACCTTTTCAAATATTGCATCTGGATTGACAAAGAATACAAGTCTCCTCTCCAGATGCATTTTGCGCTTGCGAATGGTTGGATTCAAGTGTGTACCGATTCCACTGCTAGAGCCTATATCTTCTTCTTCAGCAGCACTGTCTGATTCTCTCAGATGTAATGATGTACGATCATATTTGTTGCCACTCAACTGGTCAGCAGGCTCACAATAAAACTGATTAGGAAAAATCTTGGAACCATCTCTTTTTGAACCTGCATATAGGTTCCATGCATCCGCGATGCAAAGAGCCGGAAACGAAGTGTTGACACGCATGGACCACTCCTTTACCTCAAACATCTTTGCCGGTCCGCGATTATCGTGACAAAATTTCTTGTGTCGGTCTATCTGAAAGTAAGTCTCATAATATTACTTGCAGACTGAGGGAATGCGGATACACAATTCCTCTTGTCTTGTTTAACCATGGCGTGTACGCCATCTCTCGCGATTGATTGGAGTTCCGCCATTCGTTGTTCCAACAGAGCTAATATAGTATCTTCGGTCTCTATCGACCCACATCACTGCCATAAGGTGAAGTTCAGGTACCGGCTTGGAAACTAGTCTGATGTGCTCTCTCTTTTCAGCAATCTCCAAATGAGAAAGATATTTCATCGGATATGTTTTAGTAGATGTCTTTACAACGCCTGGGAATCTTAGACCTCTCTCATAGAGTGATTCGGCCGCGTGCACAGATGCCAAGTATGACTTCGCACAGAAAACATGATTAGTATGAAACAAAACTGTAACAATCTCAAGGTCAAGGCCGTTCAGTGTAAGTAGTCACTTTCACAAATCTTCAATGCAGTGTATTCAGCTGAGACGACGTTCTCAATTCTTATTTTGACTCCAATTTTTCCGCATGCAGAAGTCTTCAGTTCACATCCATTCTCTGGTTTCCGGTCCATAACAACATAATGAGGAATTCCATGTTCTATCTCCCCTTATTCCATACCAGCGTTATATACTGTCAAAACATATATGTTTTGTGATTACATCACATAAGATGATCGATGATCATTGATTGAGACAATAAAGTCTCTGATCATACCCCTATCTGCTATTCGAGTCAGCTGGAAAACTGAACATGGCATTCTGACGAAGCTCGTCGCATCTTGTGGGGGAGATGATGTTTCCGAGTTGAGGTTGCGGGAGATATCTGCTGGATCCCGGCAAGCACCAAAGAGATCTTTAACTGCTGAATTCAATCCGAGTCACAAGAATCAACACCCCAACATTTTCAAAATTTCACCTCTAGTCCTCTTGATTGCAACTAGTTGTTGGTGTAGGAAACTATTAGCGCTAGGTGTTCCTGTGGGAACATCCACATGAAATAGTCCATTAGATGCATTTGAGATGGACTGTGACCACGGGATATAATCTCATCAATCGGTCAAATCACCTTCTATATTCTCGGCGGTATCATACCATTTAATTGCATCCAGACCTGTTCACGTTTCCAGGCCCGGTCGTGGACGTTCACTGAGCTATCCTGCGAATCGATTTCGTCACTCTCGGAGAGCCTCGTACTCGGGCTGAGTGCTCCTTCCAGTGGTGTCACACGGTCCTCCGTAGGTTGTGGTTGCGCGTAATCTTCCGTTTCTTGGTGGATATGATCTTCAGAGCCGTCATCAATCAGGTCCATCACTTCACCAGCCTTGATGTTCGCTATGCGGAGCGTGACTTCCTTGAGGCCATCTGGTAGTTCTCATTTGGACCTGACTGAAGTGACACGACGACCCTTGATTTTGTCGGTTTTCATGCCGATGACAGTTCCCATGACCGATTTGATCTTCCAGGCAGCTCCATGGTTTCGACGACATTTGCTCAGAGATGTGAGCAGTCTTGCACGAGTGTGGACGCGGGTACTTGCAATAATACGAGCATCATTGACGATCACCATTTTGAAGAAAATTAGGGAAAAGGAAGACAAAGTTGTTGAGTATGGCAGACTGAGATACGGAATTGAATGTTTTCTGGTTTGAAAATATTTCGTACTGTAGCTGTATTCTGTTCACTACAGTAGCCATAAGCCATAAATTTCTGCAATTTTTTGAATTGCAAAAGCCCGCCTAAAAACTGGCCTAATATGAGGTCATTTGTCATCTAGACACTAGAGCGATAAAAAGCGGCATGTAGTGCTCTAATTAAACATGTGGAGCGATCCAGTCCCTGACTGAGCAGTTGCTGCAAAACAAACAAAATTAACATGTTTCGGGCATGCTCTACAAACTTCTGCAGGCTTGTGTCTCTTGCAAGTCCCACACCTTCCTTGAAATGCGTAGGTGCTGTATTTGCCATCAAGTTTGCGACCCTTTGACGTCCTAACCAGTCGTGGGCTACGCATTGGTGATTTTGTAGACTTTGATTGTTCCCCCGATGAAGACCTTGGGCTATCATTACGCACTGTGGCGGCGTTGCCGTGTTTGTTCTCTATTAAGGCCTCTGAAAAAGCCTCATAGAAGTCACCTTGCAAAACTAAGCACTGTTCCGTATGCCCTGCTGGGTAACGTTTCCACGTGTCCGCGATTCAGAACCGCAGAATTCCAATATTGAAGCTCTTGTCCCATTTTGAACGCGAATCATTCGAACATATTTTCCTGTGCGATCGATATCGCATCTTAGAGTAATCTGCGGTCCCCTTCCATCCATTTCCACCTGACTTAGAAACTGCATGGAAAACGCCCGTGTGGCGGTCTTCATCACCCTTATAAAACGCAATCGAAGCTGTAGAAGCAGTACTTATGACTCCACCAATGCGAACTAGGAGTGAGCACACATGACACGGTCTGAGTAGACCCAGGGGTTCACGAGGCGATTGAGGACATTTGTTCCATAGTTACAGCTGCCCTCGAACGCTTTCGCTGTTTCGTCCGTCGCACCAATAACTATTCAATTCGTATCATAATTCCGCTTTTCCCACATGCCAGATTCTGAACTCCACAGCCATCTTCGGGTTTTGCATTCGATACTCACGAAGTGCCGCAGGCCAATTTTGATTCAATCGCCACCGAAACCGTACCATCGTATCATAGACACTTCCACGCAAGGATGGTCGGATGGTGTTACGTACCAGTACCGGTGGTCGTTAAAGGCCGCAACAAAATCGTTTACAAGGTCCCAGCGATGTTGCGCAGAGGCCCACGCTGCCTCTGATGGTTGGGCGCTAATCGTCAGTGAGCTGAACAGGGCCTCGAAGCGGCTGCACCTCATTATCTTCGAAAGGGAAGGAGGAACAATGTACTTGGAGGCCGATTGCGCTTCCCACAATCTGCGACGATCTCCTCTGGCATATCGAGATATTGAAATTAAAATTCCAAAAAATCCTTGAATCTCACCCGCCGATGTGCCTCTCTGATGCTCTGAAAGCAGGTCATTCGATGTCAGCTGCACTGTGCGGCCTTGAAAGCGCATTGGAAACATTGAATAGAAATAATATTCCCTTCCCTTCCCTGCTGGTGCTTCTCTTCCGCGTATATCGGAACCATCAAAACCGACTACCTTCCGATGCTTCACGGAGACAGGGCCGTTGATGTCTGAAAGTACTGACGCCTTGCGCCATACTCTGACATGGACCTCAACAGTTCCGTCATCAGAGAGACTGTAATTTTCCGCTGTTTGTACTTTACTCGGAGCAGTGTGACTGACAGATTGGTGAGGCGCTGACGAAACGGGACAGCCGTGACCTCCAACTCGGTAATCAAGTTTTTCTGAGTATCACCTTCATGGGGGAGCTGTTGGGCATTTATTGAAGCTACTTGTGCAAAAGAATCAGCTTCGTCGTCGGGGGGGAGGGGTTCGAGCGGTCTGAATCGATGATGACGGTACAGGCTCACACCCAATAGAGTAGGGCGTTCTGTCCGGTCAGGTGGGAATCGGGCATGAACCACTCTTAAAACCCGTAGCTGAAGAGCTCTTCTTATTTTTTTGATCCTATTGCCCATGCTCCCTCAATAAACGTGATCCGATTTTCTTGCCCTGCTCCTGTCGAGTGTTTTCTGCAACACCTGCAACTGTCCTTGTATTCCGTAGGGAACCGTATCGACGCTAACATTCAGCGTTGTTGGTGACGTGGCGGACTTTCCTTTGCACTTCTGCAATATCAATAAGGCGAGAGTCCTTCCCTAATCTGAATGAACGGCGCTGATCTACAGAACAAATTGATCGGAGAGGTAAAAATGGAAGGGTCTCGGAGACAGGTGTGTTTCAATATTCACACGACTTCTTCAGTGGAATGGTTGCACAAAAAGAGCGGGGCACTGACCTATGCGGTCTTTAGGTTATGTGGCGTTTCGATATTGCCACAGTCTTCGCGCCAAAACCATGTATTAACTCATGCAGTTTTCCTCAATTGAGGAAAATTGTCGACTACACAGTAGTGATCAGTTTAAAACTGGGCTTTATTAATCAAACGAAAGCTCCAAAGCTGTAAATCCGGAACGGGGCGAGTTTTGCGTGTATAGAGACAATAAAATACTCAAAATGCGTTGCATTGCACCGATCTGTAGAGTGATACCAGAAAATGGAAGCGTAAGGATACAGGCTGGCGAGTCCAATGCAAGCGCAAATCTAGTGTTACGCTCTTGCTCTTTGAGAATGAACATTACTTGCCGGTGCAAGGGGAAAGTGCTAAGTAGTCGTACCTTATCCCTTTAGGCAACTAGTTTGGACAAATAAGCACGAAGAATACCAGTGACCTACCTCTATTACTTGAAGGAATCTCATATGTCTACGTACGTAATTTTACTACCCGGCGCTACCAAGAAATTTCTCATGGGAGAATGATTGCATCGTAGGAAGACTTAAAGGATTCTTCCATGTGCTTTTTTTCCTTTGTTGAGGAATATAGAGCATTACCAGCTGCTTCTCGAAAACAGCGCAATGTCTACCCTTGACTACGTTACATATGCTTTCGACGTTAAATTCCAGCGGAGTGGTCGTACAAGTGAAACTTTGGCAAAGGGGAAACGATATTTCTACGTTAATCACAAGTTGGATGGATACAATAGTAACTTTTCGCAACAAGAAATGAGAAATGATTTGCGTCATGTGAGGAAAATAAATTACACTGAAAATTATATCACAGAATTCTGCAATGCAAGTCAGCTCAATACTCGTCATATTGCACTTATTAGTGAGGACCCATGAGAAATTGTTTCAGGACAGATGTCTTTATTGTCGCGGGAATGAACGAACGTTCATGCACTTCGAACCAAAATGTCTTGGCCTCTCTGTGTCCTCACTGTCTCTAGCTCGCAAAGCTCACCATGGCCAATTTTGATGATGACGCTATCCTGGCTTCTAGCAGCGCCGAAGTGGATAAGCGGAAGGGACGGAGTGGAAGACACTTACAATTCTCAGCACACGGAGACCTGGTCATCGTCCGGGAAGTTGCCGCTGCAGGCGCTTATATCACCACGTATGGAAAGACAAGAGGTCTCTTCGAGAACGCTTCTGCAAAGTGCTATGATAACTTCGTCGTGGTGTCTGTTCTGTCATAGAAACAAGTACAAGACCGATACACGTGACTACAAGCTTCTTTCGATAGGAAGATGGACTCACGCACAACCGCTCCGGAAATAGCGGTGAGGAGCTCAGCTGGATAAACGAGCTACTCACCTAGATGAATAAGGCACGAGAAGATCTACGTAGGAAGCGCAACAGCGATAAAGATAAGGTTGCTAAAGAAGAAGAGGCGAAGGAGCGCATTCGTCGCGATTTGATGGCGGCCGCTACGACGAGGAGCAAACGTATCAAGCGCCACAACAATAGTGCGGAAGAGGAAATCTGGAGCGATTCGGAAGACGCCCCTCGGTTGAAGACCAAGCGGAGAAAATTTCAGGTGTCCAGAATGCGTGGTGAGTGTAGCATAAGCGCGGATCAAAATTAGATTTAGAATTGGATCGCGCGTGCGCGTACACACGTGTACTATCAGCGCGCGCGATCACACGTGTATTAACAGCGCTACAGTAGCTGAGCACGGTAGCTCAGAACTGTAACGCGCTACAGTACAGTACGGACAGTACTGTAGCCCTGTATGATAGACGCAACGACTTGTATATTAAAACTACGCGGAGCCGACGGCGGCGAGGAGAAGGCAAGCATCGGCTTGGCCAGACCCTCGCCGTCGGCTAACCCGGAACGCTTACTCTAACTCGGGCGTGCTCTCTCTGTTCGCGTTTTAGAGTACAAGAACACGGGTAGCTGGCGCGTACGTGCGCGTGTGAGCCAGGATCCGCCTTCGCCCGTCGGTACTGGAACGTCACCCAGTGCCGCGCCGGGGCGTCGAGGCGTCGATCCGCTCTACCGCGTACATTAACCCGTTCGCGACCCGACCCGCTCTACCACCGCTACCGGCCCGTATCCTTCCTCACGCGGTGCCTACTGGTCCTTTCTGTTCTTCTCGCGTTCCACAGGGTCTCTTACGCGGACTGTGCATACACCCCTGCCGTTGGGGTGTTTATGCTACAGTCAGCTGGCGGCCTTCGGTGATCATTTGTAAGAGACAGACCTTACTCGTATTGAGCTTGAAAGAGAGCATCTACCGCTGGAGCGGAAGCACTTTGCTGCAGAATACATCAACCGCAAAATGGATAGAGACGAGCGAGCTGCGGACAGCGACGTAAACAATGAACTCGAAATCGAAAAGCTTAAGGTAATGATAGATGCATTTATGCAGAAGCGGCAGTAAAAGACAATTTTACCCTCTCCTCCCCGTCCCGTATTCCAGTGGGCTCTCCCCCTGTCCCATCACAGTTGAACCTCCCCCTCTCCCATCCTAGTTGGCCCTCCCCCCCTCTCATCCCAGTCGGCCCTCCCCTTCTCCCATCCAATTTGGCCCTCCCCCTCTCTCACCTCCCCCTCTACAAGTTGGCCCTCTCCCTCTCCTACCTCCCCAATGTTATGCGCTGGCATTAACGGCTGGGACAGACCTCTTGATGAGGGTAGAAGTCGGGCTCGTTCGTAAAAAGTGCGGCCTGCATGCATACTCGCGACGGCTTGTGCATCAATTATCTTTCAGACCTCATCCTCCATTCAATCTTTTTCACTGAGTAGGCCTGTGTATTTCTAAGTACTCCTCCAGTGACGGAGGAACGCAGTCGAAGTATTTTAATATTTGATTAGGTTCCACGCATGTCCTACAGTTGCTTAGAAACACACAACATAAAAACAGGGCCCAACTGGACTCTCTAACAGCTTCATCTTTCATTTGAAGTCCACCACAGTAAAGTGCATCTTAATGTAGTGCACTGTACTCGGTACCGGGACAGCTGTCCTTACCGGCCAAAAATCGCGCTCGCCGCCACCACGTGTACCACGGGTACACGTGGACTCCCTGCCGCTCTACCAGACCTCCCCGTGGACACGTGTAATCCCTCCGCGACCCATAGGGCCTATGAGGGCTGTACTTGGTCCCCTCGGGGCTACACCCGTTATTTCCTAGTTATTCTAATTTACAGTATAATTTAGCGTCGCCATTACGGCGACGGGGGACTATATAGTCAACCCGATTATCAAAGTAAAGAGGCACGAAGCCTCGGGTCTCCTACCTTGGTTTCTGGATTCCAGCTTGTAGCCTCGACTCAGTACTGGCTCGCCCATACCGACCGAGCCATCTACACCCCTGGAATCCCTACTGCCTTCTCCGCGCGCATCGATCACCCCGCGCGAGACCTACGCCAACTACTGTGCTCTCCGTCCTGCTAGCTCTGTTTTTCTCTTAATTCCTCCCCCTTTTATTGCTGACTACCTTGCTACTTTTCTACCGTGCAAGCCGCGCCCGGATCCCGGTTCCGGTCATCCACCGGGTGGTCTCCCGAATTTCCTTACGCGTCCGAACGCGCGTCGCTCTGCCTACAGCCGCCACACGTGGCTGTAGTGCACGACATTTTGGTCTCCCGACCTAGAAACAGTCGATACTCTCGTGCATCCGAGTGTCCTCTTTCTTCCCTGACCTACTTTCCCTTTCTATCTCTCCTACCTACGCTTTTCCCTCAGGCACCGATTGTTAGGTGTATTTGCCATGGTGACCGGCTCGGATTCGTCCCATGACACTCGTCCGAGAGACGTCCTCGCACCCGTCGCGGCGTGGATCACTCGGAACCGCCGCGAAGGACTCCGTGAAGCCGAAAGGTTCTCTCTCAATTTAATCGAAGAGAAACTCAACTCGCACACCGCCAAGATACGCAAGATGTTGGACAGCCTTGTTGCTGGTAAGATCGCCGCTCAGGCGGAGGTACAGTCCCAATAGGGACGTGATCGCCTCGCCGCACTAGAAGGCGTTCTAACTCGAGCGTGGCAGAAGGACATCGGGTCCACCGTCGACGAGACGCTCCTTCCTCTACGAGAGGAAGTAGATCGCCTGACGCAGGAATTCAACGACCTCCGTCGGCGTAACCTCGCCTTGGAAACGGCGCAGACACGACCCGCCCGCGGTAGACCGGACGAGTCGACCGCGTCGAAGCCAAGACCTAACCCGCAGTTACATGCGTTACAACCGTTGGACGAAAAACTACTGTTCGCCGACGTCACGAAATCGGCTCTCACGGTCGCCGGGATCCCGTTCCCCGATCCCCTGACGATGGAGGGACAACGAGATCCTATTCCGGATCTAGCGGCCACCCGAGGCCCGTCGCCAAGATCGTCCCGCGACAAGAAGGTCAAGACCGAAGGCCGCCGTCACAAGTCCGGCCACGGAAGCCGACCTGAACCGGAGGATTTCTCCGGTTACTCGGGGGGATCCCCGCCCTCAGCTTCAGAATCCGACTCCGATTCGGACTCCGAAGCCGAGGCATTCACGGTACCACAACCGACCTTCGGCCCTAAAGCGAAGGGTGTCACGGTGTGGAAATCGACCAACCACCGATTCCGAGGCGCGTGTAATTATCGAGCATACCGTCTCGTTAATACCGACCCCACCGTCGATGCAAAGGTGTACGCCACGACGCGTGAGCGCGTGCAATATCTCCTCGTCGTAATGGGAGAGTACAAGTTTAACGGGTCCGACCCGATCAAAGTCATCAGCTTTTCGGCTAGATGTAAGGAGAATTTCGACAACGCCGAAATGTCGGAGGCAATGGCTCTCATGGCCTTGCCGCATCTCCTCAGCCCGCCGGCGAAGGAGGCGTATGAATCCCATCGAGGATATTTCCGACGCAATCAAGAGATTGCGCCCTGGCCAGCGGCAGTGAACTGGTTGCTCCGTACGTATGCTACGAATATTCAGATCGAGCAAGCGCTCTCTGTGGTTCGGGATTTGCGCCAAAAACCCGGCGAAGTTGAGACCGAGTATGCGACTCATATGTTAACCGCCCTCGCGCGGTGTGGGGACATCCATTCCCCCTATGAACGCACTACCTTGTTCATAGAGGGCCTCCTTCCGGCAATCAAGCCGTTGGTGTTCCAAGCAAGGGAGAATCGCCCCCGATCCTCATTCGAGGACACGGTGGCCGAAGCCCGCGCTCAAGGGGCGGCCTACCGCGCGCAGACGGCTGGCGGGAGAAGACGCGTCGACTTCGCGAGACCCGCCGCCAAGCAAGTGTTGGCGATGGCAGACAGTATGCCCTCATCGACAACCGCGGGTCTGACCTCGAGCTATCATACCGGCCTGGACGCCGAGAAATTCCTCGCCAATGACGAGCCATTTGCCGCCGCAGCTGGGTCACCGTCATTTCCCACCGAGGGATCCTCATTCAACGACAAGGATTCGTTGTTCTACGGAGAGCGGCGGCCGACCTACAAGGACCCGCTCCGGCGTCCGAGACCGCGCGAGAAATCTCCCGGTTGGACCGGTCGAGAGGGAACCCGGGACATGAAGACACCTTCCCCGCAAATCATCTGCTACACATGCTACAAAGTCGGGGATCATATTAACCCCGACTGTAGCATGAAGGTGCGTGACGTGTCGCTCGTCCCTCATAATTTTGAGAAGCTCACGGCGGGACAGAAGGCCGGTGTTCCGGCAGACGCGTACTCGCGCGCTGTAGCCCTCCTCAGTTTCGAGGCGAATCGGCTAATCGTACCCGTCTTGCCGTCGAAGTCTCCCTCCGCTTCGGAGAAGTCAAGCCCCCCTAGCGGTAAGACCGCACCTCCGAAAAACTAGGAGACCCACAGCTGAAAATCGTTGGCTTTCCATCGCGGGACACCGCGTCACCCCCGCCCCCGAAGCCGGCGATCCGCGTCTTGGGACGGAGGCACGCTCGCCAAGCGAGCCCATCCAATCCCGATCCGACGGGTATGGGGACGCTTCGCCGACCGTGGCGTCTTAACAACGGGAGGCACTCCCCCGATGACAAGGCCGTCCGTCGAGCCAGTTTACACACTGTCTCGACGTAATTACAAGGTCTACGCAGACCTTGGGCTCACCCCCTCCATCATGGTGCGTCAACTCACCATCCTGGACACGAGTGCCGGCTCCAATTTTGTCCGCGCCGACACCCTGCCCAAAGGATGGGAGAGCTTACTCGAACCGGGGGAAGTCCCGACTATCGCCGACGCGAATGGGCGGCCCTTACAAACCAGCGGCTCCGTCACCCTCGTTGTTCGACTAGCAACACGCACCATGAAATGCAAGTTCATCGTGTGCGAGCGCCTGGCAGCTCCAGTCATCCTGGGCTGTGACTTTAACGACAAGTTTGTCGAGGCCATCTATCCACGTCGGAAGGTAGTCGAGCTCGATGATGGGACGAAAGTCCCCATCGTGAGAAAACCGGCAACTCGTCGAGCCGAAGCACCTCCCCTTCCCTCGGAGCAGGAGTATGGAAACGACCCGGGTCGAGTTTCCCCCAAACTCAAGGTTTCTCGTCCGGTTATCATACAATCCGGGACTCAAGCCTGGGTGCATATGACCAACGGTCGAACGGGTCTTTCCGTATTGGAACCCAACCCGCAGTTAAAGAAAGAGCCATTGCCTAAAGTGAAAGCAAAATATTCTCCCTAGACCCATAGAAATATGCGCCAGGGTGGCTTTCTAGCTGAAAAGGACCAGGAGGATGGCGTCATGTCATTTTGTAGAAGGGGTCATTTTGTATTCGTTGAGACAACCCACGAAAAAGACTTGGAGTCAGATCCAGAAGGTGATGTCGATGAGGCCCGAGGAACTTCCGACTTGTTTGTAAGGGAAGCAGGTGCGAACAAAAAGGATGATTCTGAATGTGCAGAGCGTACCTTTTTGAAACAGTACGCTCTCCATATTCGAAGTTCCCCGATCGGGTAGGACACCTTGTAGCTCGGCTTTAATCTGTGTACGTATTTAGAAGTCATAATGACACGTAAACGTCACAGAATTCATACCTCGACTTCAGGGCATGGAATAGAAGGAGCATGAAAGTGAAATCAGACTTCTGAATCAGTATCGTCTTTCGTTCTGACTGAATAGGTGAGAGTTGGTCACACGGACGAGACTTTATTCGTGAGTTGATACATGAAGGGATTGCAGAAGGCGGACAGAATTTCGATGCCGTGAATGACCTCAACCGGTAATCGAGCACATCAGAGGGCCGCCTATGTGATGGGCGGAAGAACATTTCTTAGAGTTTCTTCCTGTAATGACACGGGTTCGCACCTTGCGTTGGTAATAAAGGAAGTTTCTGGGTTGCTCTATGTTGCGTCTAGGTAGTTGCCAAGAAACAAGACAACGTTTAGGGCTATAATGAGGCAAAGTATCACTCCCGTAGGGGCACGTACAAATGAAGAGCTAGTACTCTTTATCGACAGCTTTGTGAAAGGCATCGTGGAAGGTTTCGTATGTAAGGATTCGGATGGCAATTGGGTAGCAATATTTCTTCATTGTTGATTTCCTGCGATAATGACTCTAATGGACGTCTTGTGGCACACTTGGAATGTGCCATGCCATTTATGCTACTTCACACGGTAAGAAAAGTCAGGGAGAAATGGTCTATCTGACTGGTGTATGACAGATATTCTTAGCGACCACCTAGCCTTCAGCCGTAATGAAGAGAGACTGAGAGTATCTCGTAGAACGGGTATGGCCATGAGGTGCTTAAGAAATTTAGGTATGATGAGCACGGAAACTTTTCAGACCAGTCGTAAATGTATTACATCGACTGGGCAGATGACATGAGGAAATACGCCACAAAAATCTCCGTTCTTCGGAAGGGATACGTGTAGTTCCTATACTGCTTGGTGCATATTGGTCTTCCGCTATTGCTACATATAAAGTATTTCTTGTGTTGGCTCAGGATATTTTGCATTGCACACTGAGTCACTTGCCGATAGCAATAGAAAGAGAAGCAGGAAAGATCTCCAAAGAGTCTTTAGCCTCAGGAGATCTGTTTTATCAAAACCATGTATTAAAGCTGAAGCAATGGAGCTGTAATTCATGACGATATAGCTATGTAAACCTCCCTCCCTATCGCAACTCAGGCCTTCTAGAGCGTCTATAATTGGCAGTGTACAACACATGGCACGGATAACAATGACGGTGACGTTATGGAACAAAGCCTTGATTCATTGCAAGGCTTTCAGGGACTAACCACTCGAACTCAGTCTCATCTGGTAGCCTGAATCAATAGACTGCAAGACTTTTGGGAGTACTATGAATTTCGACAAATGAAACATCTTCAATACCAGAAGAAACGAACATCTATGTCCGGTCAGAACCTTTCGGGACTCCAAGATTGCGAAGAAAACAACGGACAACCCCAAGAGCCATCGAATGCTGGAGATCTACGCTTTCATGCTACCTGCGTCTGGGAGCTCGAGGTGTATACGGGATCTTGTTCTGGAAACAAAGCATCAAGACTTTCAGTGCGGAGACTTATTCCTTCAGCCCCCTATTTGAGATCTGAGCTGCTACGGGCCGCTAACTCGTTTAAAGGAAAAGGGAGCTGTGAGCACTCCGTGGCCCTGCGCTGTCCGTTGTTTGTTTGTTTTGTTGTTTTGGGTTGCGTTGTGCCATCTGACCCGGACCACCTTCTGCTAGGCGCTTCGGACTACACAAGGACGGGAAGGAGTTTCTACAGAAGTACACAGATGTTGATGCGAACATCACATCAAGTAGTGTTGACAGGTAGAGCGTGTTTCGGAGTACATATAGGCAAGATGAGTCCTAACGTACGGGATGACGGGCCCTTGACATACATGTAATTCGGAAAGAAGACTACAGTATTCGGCCACTTCTTGCATACCCCTGGGTCAGCGTCAAAAGTACGGGGACACCGCCGGTATGCAAGGAGTGAGGAGGCATCTCATACTGTACGAAAATGGTCGGAAATCACAGTCTGACGCAGCCAGACTGTTTCGCACGCCTCAGCTCTCTTTCAAAATTTCTTCAAACTCTTCGCGTACTGTCGTCCATCCATCTCAGCCTTTCTAATGCAGACGAAGCTACAGCCCACCCCTTCAGCTCTACTTCCGTAGTATGGCTATCACGATCCTCATCACTATCTGAGAAGTCCTCGGACAGACTCTCTAAACTTGCAATAAAACCCACTGGTTCTCAACAGCGCCTGCCTCAATAATATCGTCCTCATCAGTCGGGTTGAGAAGTCTCTCGAAAGTCTCTATTTCAAAATTAATTGTATTCTGATGGAGATCTTGGGTCATTTGCTCCCGCACATCCCTTTGAACTTCAATTGACTGATTCGCATCCACGCATGCATCCGTTCCGAAGCGGTGCTCAAACGAGTTAGCGATGCAACTATCGGGCAACATTTCCCATTCTTCCTTCACCCATCACATTGCTGTTAATGCATCAAGGCTGTAGAAAGATGTATTCCCAAAATCCATATTCACAAACAGTCTGAAAAGTAACGGACACCACAATTTTTCTTTGACAGTAGCAATCACGTCATCGTCCAAAGGCTACAGGCAACTTGTTTTATTTGGAGGCAAGAATCGGACATCAACATTTTGAAGTTCTGGTAAT
Source organism: Chondrus crispus (assembly GCF_000350225.1). Classification (NCBI taxonomy): domain Eukaryota; phylum Rhodophyta; class Florideophyceae; order Gigartinales; family Gigartinaceae; genus Chondrus; species Chondrus crispus. Next base: position 76,199 of record NW_005178989.1, read on the forward strand.
ACCTCTGCCCTTCCATGCGTTGAACAGTTATCAATAAAAAGCTTAATTTTCGTCCCGGTGTACGCGAAATATGTCCGTCAAACCTTTGCAACCAAGAAAGGAATAGTGCCCTAGTCATCCATGCCTCTATGTTCGCGTAGTAATCAAACCCCAGTTCGTGTCTATCCTTCTCATTAAACAGACGAGCACAAAGGGCATTGGCGATTATCATAAGAGGATATTTGTCGCGGCCATCCGAGTTACAGCTTCTTTGGGACGTGATGGGTGTCTTTTCTTCTTAAAGCCAGAAGTGGCAATTGTGACAGGGACCGACCTGGCGACTGCAGATAAAATAATCTAGATTTGTCGGCATTGAAAACGTCTTTTGTCTCTTTTTTCGGATACCCGCGACCTGATTTCGGTTGGGTCCGTGGCGAGAGCGGCACTATCAGTACACAGTCCTTCCCCATGGACAAGTCTAAACTTTAGTGCATGTGGGTTTTGAAATCTACCAATATAGCCTTTAGAGAACTTAACTGTGAGATTTTGTTCGGCTGCGAGGTGCATGTTGGCTCCCTCTTGAAGCCGCTTTGCCTGATGTCCGAGAATCTCACCATTGACTTACACCCCGTTAGTGACTTGGTCACATAGCCATTTTTGCAGTCCCAATTCCATGGTGCTCCGGGGAGGCGTAGAAAATCGAATTTGGTCCGTAAAGTGGGAGGCAGGCTGGTGTATTTCGATTTTGCGGAGAGCGAAATTCTCGGAATTTGTTAGAGTAGGGGCTCTCCGGAGGTGAAATTGTGATTTCGCCGAAAGGGCGAGCGATTTTTGGCTGCTGCTCTCGTTTTGTTACACCTGCGATTATACTCAGCTATGATGAGCTGCTTCTACTTCATCATTAGGGGATGGCCCAACCAGATAGGGGATACAATGGAAAATCGAAATGGAAAATGGGCGGAGGGCCAGGTGGTGGTCGGTTGTAGTAGGCTTCTTGATCACATCTCCGCAACTGGTCGCCTTCATCCCAGGGTGAGGAACCGGGTTTGAGTTTGAAAAGCGTATGCAAGGACTGGGGATATTCCGGAAATATTAATCAAAAATTATGGTATATCTCAGATTGCTTATGAATGTACGCAGTATATCGGTTGCCGGTCGTTCCAACTCAAAAATCCAGCTCGTGAGACGGTAACACCGACTTGCATGCATGCACGTAAGTCGGGGTTACCCTCACATGCACGTTTGGGGGGTACGCGCTGGGTGAGGTATGCGATTGGGGGAGCACTGTAATGAAGATGGTGGAATGTTTGGTTAAGATTTCTCCTCTTATGGGATCGAAAGATGCTATTCGAACATTCTCTGTGATATATGCAATATTCATGTTTCATCAAGGAAGTAATATAGACGCCGGACGTTTGCCGCCGAATAATCTGGTGAACCCTTATTCCCTGGCAGTGCCGTGCGAGAAGATTCGGCCCGGGATTTTCGTGGTGGACACGGAGACTCGCAGGAGTACTATGATTCCGCTCAAAAAGAATTTACGTAGAGCCAGAGTTCTGCATGGCCGTGTGCGCGAAGCCACAGATATCTTTGCGTGCTTCTTTGGTGATGCCGGTCGTGGCGTTCAGCCCCGTCTGAAGCCGGAAGCAAGCGTTACTTACCAGAGACCGATGCGAGGGATATCATCTGCAGCGTGCGTAAGACTGTTGGTAGTTGTAGAAAAGTTGTAAATCTTTACTTAAACAACCCCAGCTACACTGTTATTTTCTGTAACAGACGATATGCCCTTCTCCGGCCGAATTATAGCTGTGGCCAGGGATCTCGATCACTACATGTTATTTGAAATCATTGACTGAATCCACTCCGGCTGTCGAGAGGGGTTCATTTGTCTTCCGCTTCAAGATTACTCCTGCTTGCGCCATGTATTTTACTTATCTTCTGGTGCCCACCTCCCGTAGTTGATTTCGCTACAAACGCAGAACTCTTAAGCGACCCATACGTCTTTTCAACAGCTGCATCCCCTACGATTAGACCGCTACTTGAAACGGGAATTGCCGGAGCCAGGGTCTTGAAATAAGTAACGGCTACCAAAAGGAGACCATACCTAAAACTTATTCCACGGCGACCGGAATCTTCAGCTGTCGTTTGTGATTGCTCCGTTATGGTACATGTTTATATTGTTCTTGACGAAACGTTTCGTATGGAGCAGTCCGTTTCCTCCCGTATTATCTTGGAATGTGGAGTTTTGCAAAGCTACTCCAAAATGAGAGCATCTGGGAGCCAGTATAACGTAAGTAGGAGCACAACAGAGCAATCATTATATAGATCTTGGCAGTTAGTGACAGGATTTTTCATATCGCTGCTCGAAGATGGTGACTGTCTAAAGATTAGATACGGATCGACTAGTTTACAACAGAAGTGTCGGGAATTCTGCAAGGCACACTCAAGACCCCCGAGGGTGATCCCATTGACTTTAAAATGGAATTTGAAGAGAGGAGCCGATGCTCGAAGGCATTTCACGCCTCCTGCTCATTACAGTTTTGTACTTGGCATAAGGAAAGGCCAGGGAAGCAGAATTGAGGTCCAAAGGAGGCGCTGAATACTTGATTGACGCATTTGAAGTTCCATGGATTTCTCAGAACCACATCGGAAGAGTTCTATTGCGTGGGTCATGACGTAGTCTCATTCACGACAATTGGGGGCGAATTCATGCCTCCGAGGACAGCTTCCAGAGATATTCTGATCCAAATATGTTGTGTCTAGGTTGTCAAAGGACAAATGTTCAACGACCCTGACGCCTTTCTTGTTAATGAGATTGTTCACAGACTGCAGCCAGAGTGATTGGCTCGTGTCCTTTACATACTCCGTAGTTTCAGTACGGGCAACGGCTCCTTCCTCCAAAAGTCTCTTTCTGCTACTTTTTGCGCTTATAGGAGGGAAAACACAAAGATTAAGTCTTTGCAGTTGACAACCGCACAATGCAGGTAGTGAGTTCGCCTGAAGTGCTAGGAACTGTGACTTACATGTGATCTGGGTTCCCCACATAGGTTGCCTTAGGAACCTTAGTTTGAATTCCTTCCCGTAGAAGGAATGTCACAAGTTCAACACGCTGTAGCCCGAGTCCCAAAATGTACGCATCTACCACACGCCATCCACTTTCCTCCGCTCGAGATTCCTTGAGAAGAAATACAGTGCTCGGTTACGTGTGGTGGAGGTGTAAATTAGGTGTACATACACGTAACAGACGTTTTCTTGACACCATGGTGAGCAGGCGGACGACGGTGTCCAGACAGACAGTCATGAAGTGGTCGCAACCGCTATGATGGGTCTACATTTGTGGATCGTTCCAAATCAATGGCCGATAGAAAATTTCGAGGTCAACCGTCGGGGTCACCAATTCTACATATAAAAATTCGACAATTGCAAAATTTCACATGTAACTGTACATGCGAAAATGTACCCTGAACCCTAGACTTTAACCGAATTGACTTAAAGGTCAATTTTGGCCCGACTTGAAAAATGTTTGTTTAGCTTTCATCTAATACATCACTCGTAACTACGCACTGCGTTGCCCACTTGTTGTGAAGAAATCTAACCACGTCTTACCTCGTTCTTGTACTTTTTGCTGGTCCTTGCAGCTTTTTTGTTCACTTTTGACGTCCAATGAACCTTTTTCTCACTTGTACGTCACTTTGCGATTTGATTAGGTTACGATGCTGTTAGGCCTTTACTGTATGCAATGGGAGTGGGAGAAGGTGAAAATTGAACCCAAGTCCGGGAGACTGCCTTTTCTATTCATTAGAGAAAATCATCGTGCTCATTCGTTCGTGGAGTGCAGGAAAATGATGACCATCCATCACACAGCCAACTTCCATGACTCATTTGCCCAGAATGAGAACTCCGGGAGAAGGACATCCCCAGTTTTTGGGTATGTACTGCCCGTTCGCAAGGAAAGTCCCAACACTGAGATTCGGTGGTCCCCTGATGAAGCTCTTTGGGTTGCAGGCACGGGGAGAGATGAGTAGCGAAGGGATACTTCGGTCGCTCACCAAGTCTCTTCGACCTTTCAGTTGTCTGAATTGTGGAGGTTTATATGTCCGGCAAGTGTCTCGGAGGAGCGGATGGAGGTCCCCGGCTTCGGAAAGGGAGGGGACGTCATAGAAGAGATAGGAAACTTCTTCATTGAATCTCTCCCGAGACAAGAATATTTGGAGTATGTGGCGCATAGCACGAAATAAAACTACATGTGCCACTCAGACTACAGGGATGAGGAAGATTTTGAGTACGGAACTAAACCCTTCATAACCGCTCTCGACGGATTGTCCATGAATGTCGAGAACGCAATCAGAATTTCAATGCTTGATGTTCCCGTGGAGAACATGCATGCGGTGATGAGGGTGGGCATGGACAGCTTTAGAGAGCCTGGGGTGGCTACGCCAAAGACTGGTCGAAAACTTATGTTTACCATTGAAGTCTTTTGACAGGAGCTAGACACTTACCTTGAAGTTATCAAGCGCAATGACTCGAAGATGGCGTCATGTTACTTTGTCATCTGCATGCCGGCGTCTGGGGTGTCGCTTTTCGTTTCTCAATTTTTCCACCGGATCCTCCAAAATCTGTCAGAAATAATCAGATCTATCTCCCGTGGCATCAAGGTTGTGAAGAAATGGATTGCGCCGTACTCTCTCCTCTTCGGGCGAGGAGATCTCATTCATGCTCCAACGTCTCAAGAAGATAGTGGTCATGATAGTACACTTGGAAACATCCCTTATCACATCTCATCTATCCCAGGAACACTTCACTAGTGAATGGAGTTCACTTTCTCCATGATACGAATGAAAAGTTCGAAACGAGTAACACCCTGTATGACCGTGCGAAGAATGAGGAAGAGGGCGGAGAGGAAGGCCATGAACAGCAGGGGGATATAGACAGCAGTGATGAAGAATAGGCGAACAAGACAGCGGTCCTTGTTAGTGAAAGTGGGGACCAATATTAGTATGTAGTAATGAGGTCGAGGAATGGATTGAGCGCAAGGCGTAGCTATGAGCTTGGCGCGGAAGCCTTGAATGTTCCAGCACTTGAACCATTTGCATTGAATATTGGGTCTTCGTACTCGGCCTTGTCAATTCAAGTATACTGTAGATTGTAGTAAGCTGAATGTTATTGCGAAAAAACTACTGCTGTATAAGTGACCGTTACAATATTATCTTTCATCTGAGTTCCTATTGCTCACTTTTACTTCACTTTGACGTGCTCATCCCGGTACGTGCACCCTCCACCTTCATTTTACGTTATTCTTGCCCTCATCTTTCGACACTAATCACTTCTAGAATTTGTCGATGCGCAAAGCGAGCTACCATCTTCCTGTATTTCACGTGACCCACTATGGACTTATCCCTTTCTGTTAAGTTTTCATTACGGAGCAAGTAAAGATATTTATTTCTCCTTTAAGGGCAGTGGCTGGGAGGGGGAGGTAGTAAGGTGCCTTGCCACAGTTGAGAAGATTTCCTTTACACGTTATACGAAAGATCCGACGGTGATAGCTTTTCAAAGGCTTCCTTCCATATATGGGTTCCGTGTTTCTGTCCAGTCCGTCATTTTAGAGAGTAAACAACAAGTTCGGTACAAAGTTTATTACAGTACTCATGGAGTTTTCATGTTGAGTTCTCTGAGAAGCCCGGTTTCCCAATCTCACCAAAATGAGATCTATCCGCTTCAGAAGAGCAAACTAATGATAATGACTATTTATTGAAAGGGGGAGGCGATACCATGGGGGACCGGAAGAAACGAGAAACATCGAGTGACAATTGCAATAAAATACGCGACACTGCTCGAGAGAAACTGCTGTATGCGGGTCTAGAGCGTGCGTTCAAACAAGTCCGGAACGTTGTTACCAAGCCTGCCGCAATTAATTTTCACATGTTTTCGGAACGCATTGTATTGGGCTTAGAAGAAGAGAAAGAAGACCTTCTCTCCCTGGCATTTCTACGATTGAACTTGTATTGTCTCTCGACAGGCCTCATTCTGCTTCCACTGGCCCAAGTGCCGGAAAACTGCCTTATGGATTTCAGCTCTTCTCTCAGAAGCATGTTAAACGGCGCTGCAATTGTCCCATTTCGCAATTTGATAATGTGCTGGACCGTGAGTACTGGACGGCAGGGGATAAAGCAATGCTCAATCCTTCCTACGCAACCGGTAAGTGTACTCTGAAAGAAGTGCGCATATCTTTACCGTAATTAGAGCATCTGGCAGGAATGTTTGCTCTCATGTCTTCGGAGTTGCATCGAAAAGTCGTCCTCAAGCAAAAACGGAAACGTGAGACTGGAAATATCACTGGTCTTTGCCCACTGGGATGCCTCGTACACAGCGAAAAAGAACTCTCGTTGTGCATGTATCTGAAAGTGGGTGAGGGATTGCGACATGAACAAGGAGCTAAGCATATGCTTGTCCTGAATCCCGAAAATATGTGTTAGAATGACGTGGATAATATTTTTCAGAGCATATCTGGTCCTCTAGGCTAGTAAACAGCAACATCTGCTATCCACATCGGAATGTATATTTTCGTCATACGAAATTGGTACAGTAGAGGAAGGGTTCCCGTTTAGCATATCGTGGAGACGTGAATCACACCTTGACCTAGAAAATTTGCTGGCTCCAGCTCCAAACTGTTATGAAGTACTTGGGACACTGCAGGCGACCATTCCTTACGGTCTTGTCAAGGGTGGGATTCATTTTACGGAAGTTGTTCCCTTCTTTTCAAAGCTTGTCTCAGCGCTCTGAAACTTTGTTATTTAATGCCAATAAGCACTAATCACATAGCCATATACAATGTGCCCTCGACGAGCTTCTTACAACAGTATGGTCTCATTACCATTGAAACTTACAACGCCATTTATGAGATAGCAACATTACCTACTTCTAGCTCTGAGATATTAAGATTTTGCGTGGCTATTATATTCTCATACACGTCAAAACCTTCATTCTCTCTTCCAGCACCCATAAACAGATCGATTCCATGTATTTCTTCCCCCTCCCTCCCCTCAGCCACAATAATTTTATTGCAACCTTCCTCTGTCATGCGCAACACATTACAGTACAGAACAAACTTGCAACGCTTTCGCGTGGAAAGAACCAAATGGAGTACGGTGGCTTCAATTATCCTCTCCAAAAAATAGATCCCTTTCTTGTTCAAAAGATTTCTCTGGCTTCCGCACGACAAAGTGACAATTTCCCTTAACAAACATGTTATAGAATGTGCAGCCCTCATAGCCATGAATTAAATTCCATGAAGGCATCAGGTTTCAGACTGTAAAATAACCGTGGGCAAAACGAAAACGCCATCAACACATGGGTCACGTTACGACGAAGCGTTTTAATTCTCCCTCCCACAAATGACCTATCTTCAAGCACATTCACCTCATACTCAACCATCCTCAAAAAGTCGAGATGTAAATTGAGACTCTCGCTCCTCCTAGTCAAGTCTTTGGATCAAGTTATTTCATCAGCGCCAGGTTTTCTCACCTCAGGCAATGGCGCTTCATTTAGATTGATGTACATCGGACTCAGGAAATTGAAGATGATGGAAGAGCGTAACTTCATGTGCCAGAGGAACCTCATCTCAATGAAGAGTTCGTTCCCCACAAACGCTTTCGAATTTTTCACATGCTGCACATCTCGCTCGCTCACCATGTTTAGGATTTCCTACCCAAGGGCCTTCTTTGCCATTGCCTCCTCAGAAAATTCTCGAGTCGCTCTCTCCACCCACACTTCCAGAACACGCTCGATTGCTCACTTCGAGACTCTGACACAGCCGCCCATCCTTCGAAAGTGCCTCATTCATGAATTTCCTTCTCACCGGGCACTTACGCAGCCACTTCCGACAAGGTATATGGGACACCCCAGCGAGAACCACTCAATCAACACAAAACGTAGGCTTCTTATGGGGAATTATGACCAACGACGAACAAAAACTCCGGCGGAAACGGCAGGCTCGAATTTGAGACTCCGGCAAGGGGAGCGCATACGCCGACTTCTCACATGGGAAGTCGGCAGAGCATCACTCCGTGTAACACGTTCTCCACAGGCACCAAGACATCGTCAATCACCCGATCATCGTTTTTCTCCCTTCTGTAATCTCTCAGTGCCTTCATCACAGAGCTGATGAAGTGCATCTCCAATGGGCGACAATACAAATTCCCCAAGTGCACTCCCTTAAGTGTACTCCGGGATTTTGTACAGATGCATATTCGAAATGCAGTTCATCAAAGGTAAGGGTGAAAGTTGGGCCGCGATAATGTGCCGCTCATATTTTCTCGTCGGGAACCCTGCCTTCACTCGGATAGCCAGATTTGTGAATTCCTCACAACTCATTATCCTCTGCGCAAATGACTTCTCAACCCCACCTACCTCGCGCTTGAACTGGGAAACCCCCCAATAATGTGCTCTCATAAAGCCTCATGAGACTTCTGAAATGACGTCTGAGAAAGAAACGCAGTATTTTGTTTGTCCTGCTTCAGTCCACGATGTGCCAAAACTCCCATTATGAACCAGGTGATTCCCTCTGTATCCTCCGAAGGAATACATCCCACGAAGTATATGGACAGGGCGCCATTGCTCGCCCGTCCGCAGATGTTCAAGAAAGGAATATTGTAGCAGTTCGCCAGTGCCTTTGTGGCAGTGCAGACACTAGGTATGACCCCATGCAGCAATAATTCTTCCCTTAATTCTGGAAATGCCCAACAGACGGAATGGAAAGTGCTTCCGTCCACATCGCGTGTTTTGGCGAACATCTCAGGCGACGTGTTCACAAATTGCAACAGATTTTAGATAAGTAGCTGATAATCAGACTCAGCAGAGTGAGTTCTCTGCAATTGACAGTGTAGCCGTCAACTGATCCCGTGACGGTTCATATGGAACTTTTTCTTCTCTTCAAGATGGCGGACGACATTCTTAGTGGAGACAAGCGATTTGTGCTTCATGTTCACTACCTCCTTCAAAATGGAAGGAGGGAGGCTCCGTTTCATCACAGCAGTTGAAGGGCTGTGATTATCCCACAGGGTTTTAACCACGCGGTGTAAAACCGGTCCATGTCTTCGATCTTGCGGGAGTCGTTAGGTGTGCCGTGAAAGTACTTATCAGCGCCGTGGAATACACTAAACCTGAAGGGACACAAACCGGTACCACTGCCATCAGGATTATCATCCTGTACTTCGTCCCCACACTAACCATAAGGGCATATCAGTATGGCTTTCTGCAGCCGAGTCCGCTTCGTCTCACTCTCTTTCCGTTCCGCCTGGGGAGAAAAATATGAAGACCATCTGATGTTCATGGGGTATCCAAAGCACTCGACCAAATGTTTCAACTCCTGCAGTATGTACCGCCCCTTCTTAAGCAATAATTGTAGCCTGACAGTATCCACCAATTCTGTCCGTCAACTGAATCTGCATAACATCACATTCCTACAGATACGTCTCTAGGTTCCTCTCCTCCTCTGTCTGTGAGCAAACATATTCAATTGTGAAAGAGAGGCCGAAACAATCATCATCGCCCTGATATGCGGCGAGAGATAGTTAAAAGGCTACGACTGTTCTCGTTGCTGCCCCTGTGTTCCATATAGGCGAAGGGACACGATTCCGTTCAGCAGTCTTGCTACCACCTCTCCCGGAAGACACTCATTCCAAGGATCTTTATGAATCTATTCCCATGAATCTGGTGTACTAATCCTTGATACATTCATGCTTCGAAATGTATACTAAGTTGGAGCCGTTCAAACCGGCTGTGGAGCTCCGAGGTTCCAATCTTCACCACCGGTAAGGAAAGTTCATGATGGGAAACCAGCTTCATTTCCTCAACATGATCGCCGCGCAACTGAGCAATGAGGCGCGCTGGACATTTCGCGAATACAATGACCGCTTTATGATTCTTCGGCGGCCTGTATTGTCTGCGGCGCAAGTAGATACGGACAATCGGATTCTCACCTTTGTAGCTCTTCACGAAGAGATGGCCCAGAGTGTGGCCGGACAGCAAAATTCCTTCCACGTACGAAAACATTTGTCACACATTCCAATTTTTCCTCTCCAGAGAACGTGCTACCAACATCACATGGAATCAGTAATGGACGTGCAGTAGAAGTTGGGGCATGTTCCGCTCCACCAAAATTTAAACGTGGAAAAAGATTTGGTTCCAAACGTGTCTCCTGATTTCCTGACCCAGGTTGCCTCAACGTTTCTTTCTTACCCTCACAGAGAACCGTGACCTCTACAATGATCCTAAGAAACTTGAGGACTGCGGGAGCCATCTCATTAATAACATGACAAGACTCTAGCGGGGGCGATCTAATCTGAAGCGTTTCTAGGGAAAGTATTCCTTGCTTCACAGGCTCCTTTTCTTGATCATCAAGGTTCTGAAATTGATCATGAGCGGAAAATAATTGTGCGTACGAGAAAGAAGAACTTTTCCAGCCGCCCTGAGCACAATTCTCCACTGTTCAACATTGCCATTATACTTCGGTGTTAAACAGACAACACATCGCATATGCATGGCAGCAAACCGGAGATTTTGTTTTTTGCATGATGTTCTGGAAAATATATATCGACGCCAAATTGCCTGTACCTCTTAGTTAGCGTCTCTTAGTACTTCTAGTAGACACTAGGTACTGTTATCGAACATGACTTCCCTAGCGCCAATGTAGAAACTGTAGCCACAATGTAGAAACGGCAACTGAACCCATCTTTCTGATTTTGAAAGGACAGATTTGACGACATTTATCCGTTTTCAATGGGAAATCGTGCATCACGATAAAGTAGCGCAAATAGGGCACGGAAGAGTGGAAGCAAACCTTTTGGCGGATCCCAGCCAAGACTATCTCCGCGAAATATTAATGCTGCACAATTGTCAGGGGCAGGAATCACAATGCACATACCTCAGTGATTGCGATGAGTAATAGGGATGGAAAGTGTCGGCATGACTTCTTACGCTTTCGTCAACTGCACAAATGGCTCGTAGCCGTTCCAGTAAAATTCAAAAATTAGAACTATTTTTGGAAGTTGCGTTCGCAAAATGGCTTACCTGAGATGTTAAAGTGAGGCCTAATTCGCACAATCCCATCGCCATCAAGTTTGGGCGTTAATGCTGTAGTGGCAGTATTGATCACAAAGTTGTCGCTCTGATCATAAGAGTATAAACATTTGATCCACTCACCTGAGAAGTTTTCGTCTCTGGCATCCTTGGGATGGCCAACAGCGCCATTAATGTTTTCTGACAATGGACTTTCCGAACAGAGGGTAAAACCATACCCGATCTCCAATACTTTGCTTGTGCTGATCATTATGGAAAAGACCTGTCCCGTGCTGTGAAATCGAACAGAGCAACAAGGCGGTGCCAATGCGGCTGTGAGAAAACCTGTAGTATTTTGGCCAAGAAACACGTTCCTTAGAAACGGAATCACGGACGCACATGTGACGGACGTTCGGACCACGCAATGACATCTGGGGTTCCATGAATGAAGAATCGTGGCTGCAATAGATGATCCGAAAACGGTACGGAGCTGTAGACACCATATGGAGGGACCATTGACGGGGAATGGGATTGAAAGGTGTTCACCAGAGAAGCTTCCGGCGCTTACAGAGGGCAGTACTGTAATATTGCAGATCCGCATTTCGTTTCTACGCCACACATGGGGCACGCAAGGACTGCCCCCCGGAGCAAAGTGCTCATTGGGCGACACTGCCGACAGTTTCCAGTGAAGGGTTAGCGGGGAAAGAGACGGTTTGAGGCGGAGAGCACCCGGGCTGAGGAGGGTTGGAGGCGCAACGGCAACGAAGCTCATATGAGAGACGTTGGACACGCGCGGAGTAAGGACGGGCGAGTATCGGTGGGCGTTGGGCAGGAGCCAAAGCCAGCCGTTCGGGGCGCCGGATGTCTTCAGATGCAGAAGCAGTGCAGAGCGAGGCGCCAGGAGATGATGCGGAACGGAAAGGGGGATTACAGATGACATCGAGAGGCGGCTGACAGGAAGGGCAAAAACGGTTGCAGTCTCGCCTGGTGGCTGCAGATGCAAGCACCACAGCCGCCCAAATGGATTTGGGGACTGAATTCTCACTCCAGTGGTATAGATGTTGGATCTATTTTCTTTATCTCAATCGGGCCAGAGAGGGAGAGGGGGGGGAGAAGGGGCTCGAGAAGGTAGGAGGGCATTGGAAGACGGGGGATCCAACATCTACAAAATTGATTAATTGGCAGCAATGCGATATTTTCATTCTGTTTCTGATGGTGTTCCAATTGATGTTGTGAAAAAGTGTGGGAAGTCATGTGGGATTCTACCAGCTCATGCTACCAACGTGTATGGGGACAGAGAGAGAAGAGGAAGGACAACTTGACAAAACTATAGAGCTTTTAGTTGGAACCCATCGGAAATATGTCTATCGGAAATTTCCTTAATGCGGATGACTGCGATTTCATGGAGAGTCGTGAAGATACAGGTTGTGCTGCAGGCGTAGCCCATGAGATTCGAGAGATGAATAAAGGACATGAGTCTGATTCAGAGGAAGATGAGCGCCTTACTCTTCTTTCCGCCCACGGTCAGCTTGATGCCCTTCACTTCGTGATGAAAATTAATGAAGACCAGCCAGTGGTAAGCATTCATCTTTCCAGAGCTCTCAGATCCCTGAAACGAGAAGTGATACAAGTTCAACGTGGACAGCAGCGACAGACACTGATTGCAATGTTTTTTGTCAATGAATAATGTTGGTAATCCTTCTGATAACACTCACCGTCATGATTTACTGATCAATTTGCACTTCTAGTGATGGAATTTGTCAATTTTCCAAGGCAGCGGTACGAAAAAACTCCATTGACCACCCTACCCTGCATTACAAGTATTCTTGCAGCTTTTCGTAGGTGCTGCCAGTTTGACCGTTCAGTTCGAGAAATAAGTAATGTCTTACATGAATGCGCTCATATACGTTGCGGGGCCCTTCCCAACCAGTCATTTTGCAGGTACAGTACGGTAGTCGTGGACAGTATATGAGGGTCGGTCTATACAGCCACTTTTTTTTGCATGCATGCACGATATAATAATGATGATAAATTATAAGTGGCGACAAAACGCGGGCGTGCCTATACAGCCAGTTGTGCTTGCATGCACGCTTGTCATAGGATCCCGATCGCCATGCTCCAAAAAGCGAAACACCAGCATATCCGAAAAGGCCCTGGCCGTCGCCTCTCATCTGCGTTCTCTAAAGCACAGAGGCGGGCCATCAGGACTCGTACATCGGATATGCCGCTATCAGAAGAAGAAAAAGCAGCCTTGGCTGCCGCGGCGGCGGCCGCCGCAGCTGCTGCTGTTGCGTCGTCGTCCCTCATCCTCTTGGCATGTGGTGTCGCCAGCGGCGGCGTGGAGAAGCAGCAGCGCAGGGAGAGGAGCGTTGTCAGAGCTCGCCCGACATTTGCGGAGGCCCACAGGTACTTATCCAGCGACGAGTTCCAGAGGGCTTTCCGTATGAGCAGAGAGGCGTTCGGCAGCCTCCTCGAGTTGCTGAAGCCGTACCTGACGCGGGACGCCCCGATGGCCGCGCGATCCAGCGGAGGGGTTGTGGCACCGGACGTGCGATTGGGCCTCACGCTGCGTATGCTTTCCGGGGCGAAGTGCTTGGACATGATGATGCTGTTTAGGGTCTGAAAATCCACTGCGTACGACGTCCTCAACAAGACTGTGGACGCGATCAACTGCAGCCTTCGCCTACCAGGAGTTCCGCTGACGGACGCGGACGCGTTGCACGAGTTGGCCTCCGAATTTGCAAGCTCCCGCACCCCGCCTTGCCCTTTGTGGGGGTGTGTCGGTGCCGTCGATGGAATCGCAGTGCAAATCTTGAAGCCGCCGGACAGCATGAACCCACGGAATTATTGGTGCCGGAAGGGCATGTACTGCATACCCGTCCAAGCTGTGGTGGACGCGAGGTATAGGTTCACTTTTTTTCTGCGCTATGTGTAGGCAGCACGCACGATTCATTGGCATTCAGTGTTTCGTCTCTGGGAATGCAGCTTGCTGCCGGTCGCATGATGGAAGGGTATTGGATAGCCGCCGATGCGGCCTTTGAGTGCGTGAAATCACTTTTAACACCGTGGGGCCTGTCGCAGCTCAGACACGCAGAGTTTGGCCTCGCAAGAGATGCGTTTAACTTTTTCCGGAGCTCCGTCCACATTCATGTGGAGCAGGCGTTTGGAATGCTTCTTGCGAGATTCGGCGTGCTCTGGAGTCCGCTGAGGTGCAGCCCGCGGCGCGCTCCCGTTATTCTTGGCGCGTGCATGAGACTGCACAACTGGTGCGTGGATCAAGGCTCACCCTCCATTCGAGAGTCTTTGACTCCCGCGAGCAGGAGCAGTCTTGACTCTGCCTTCGAAGAGTGGTGGGAAATCGCAACAGAGCTTCGTGATGAGGCCGCCAACGCTCAAGGGCGCCGAAGGGACCGTGAAGTTTCACAGCTGCGAGAAGAGCTCACTCAAAATCTCCATCATAGACAGCTGTATAGGCCGACTTGATCGAATAAAAGGCTACATTGTGACATTTATCGAATGGCTCTTCGCTGTGAAGACGCTGCTACTCCGCCTCTCGGCGAGAAGTAACAGAAAACAGCGGTGAAGTTTTACCGTATCTACGCAGCGTACATCGGAGAACAGCTGCTATGCTTTCTGCTTACCTACTCTTCATCTTCGGCCTCGCTAAGACGCGTGATGATTGCGCTGCGCTCCTTCTCAAACAGCGCGATGACTTGAGCGCAGCCGCCGCTCTGCTGCATCTTCTGGATCTGGCTCGAGACACTGCTCAAAGCGTCAAGCATGACCAGCTTCTTCAAAGTCATGTCGGTGGCAGCATCGATAAATTTTTGCTTCTTGGACTCCTCAGCACCAGGCGTGGATGTTGACGAGGCCAGAGTCGACGCTATGCCATCCAGAGCTGCCTGTATGCCTGTTGACATCTCCTTGACAGCACTGACCGCCAAGTCCATTCCCTCCCTCTCTGCCGCCCTTCGCTTACGACCCCTGCTTCGTGACTGCGCGACAGACTCCGGCCTGCCCTGTGCCCCAGACCCATCGCCCTCTCCGTTCCCGTCGTCATAGCCGACACCGGCGGGCGCCAGCTTCTGAGTAAAATTCAGGGCCTCCGTATCCTCACTCGGAAGGCCACACTCCATGCAAGCAAATAATATTAGTGCCCTCTTCCCCTCACTGCTGATCTCACCTGGAGTGCGCGGCTTACATGGCAGGAAGTCTGGGAATGCCTCCGGGTCGTTTTGCCCAGACACGCTCCACTTGCGATACGCCTCCGTAAACACTCTCTTAGACCGGTACAGCTGATACTTGAGCTTTTCACCGCTTCTCTCTGTCACGGGTGCGGCCGTGCTGTCAACATTTGCAACGTAGGCAGACAATGTCAGTAGTATCTCAACCTTAGCGTCGTTGAATAATCGTTTGATAATCGTTTCCCAGAACTCGTCTCGTGTTGCGCCCTTGTCGAGCTCGCTCCGCTCTAGGTTGCCACCAGACTGAATTAGAGCTGACCGAGCGTCGTCGTGCTTGTAAACAATAGCGACCATTCGAGCGAATTCGTTCAATGTGAAGGGAGCCTCCGTAGGCGCGATCATGCAGCTTTCGCTTCAAGGCGTCCGGAAGAGGTGCAGGTTAAACGTCTGCAGGTCTTCCGCAGAAGGGCATTTAGAAACCATGTGGACGCACAGTGCGATCCAGTTCGTACAGGAGTCACCAAGGATTGTATCCCAAGGCTGGTCGCCGTCATACGCATATAGTGCAGTGAGTATCGAGCATACCACTACTCTCTTTCTGCCGGCCTGCTGGGCAGGCAGCTGATACTTTTTCTTGAGCCTCTTGCAAATGCCGCGCAGGTTCTGGGCAGTTTGGGTCATCAAGAAGGTGTAGACTTTGTCACGGATGGTTTCCGTTCCATCCGTGACGGTGTCGTCCATGTAGTTGCTGTCGTACGGATTCATCATGCTGCTGTGCCCGCCGTCACCTCTCTCATCATTGTGTTCTCCCTCCGCATGGGCCGACGGAGTTGACGGCGGAGTTGACGGCGGAGTTGACGGCGGCGCTGACTCTGCACTCATCAGCAGCCCCGGTAGCGACACTGCAGGCAGCAGCTGGCGGGGAGTGAGCGAGGTCATCTTCGCCGCTGGTGATGAGTGGGGAAAGTGTGTCGCGCACCCAGCCTCGCGCCGTGGAAATGCGGCCCGCAATTCTGTCACATCGGAGCCTTCTACTGCCCGGCAGTAGAAGTCTCCGATGTGACAGAATTGGCGGCAACGTTTCAGCGAAACTGCTGAGATTTTGTCGCCAGTTCTGTCGCTGAGACTTTGCCGCCAAATCCGTCTCGAAAATGGCGCGAAGCGGTCGTGCATTTGTTCGAGCAACTTCTTTTTTGCGTGGGAGAAGTTGATCGTACATTTGCATGCAAAAGTATCATACGTTATCATACATTTATCATACACCCGGGATTCCCCAAGGGGAGCCAATAGGAGCTCAGAAACCGTGCATGCAAGCAAAAAAGTGGCTGTATAGACCGACCCTGAGAGCTCGGCCTGAGCTCTTGCGTCGTGGTCTGGTTTTCTGGGTTACATTAAGATCAATTTGTCATACATCCTCAGTTTCGAATTTCTTTGATATTTGAAATTCATCCCCTTCCACAGCTACAAATTTATTTATATCCAGTATTCACTCTATCTCACTTTTGTTGGTGTAATTTGTCTCCATAGAACGGCATCGTGATCACCTGGGTCGAATACCTCTCTCAGATCAACGTCCGTTTCAGGGACATTCTAGGCAGGTCTGAACTTCTGCGAGGCATGTAGTACGTAATTGAAGAACGCTGTTGGGCTCTCAGTCGGAGAGTTGCGTGGATTTACTTTTGCGAACCGGAACGGCTCGGGGTCTATGCCGACTCGTCATATACAAGGAAAATTTGCTTTGCACGGTCTTCTCTAGAGACAAAAGGGACCTTAACAATCACGAATGCGGTTTGAAACGATTTTATGACGCTACGCAAGCACTCTCTGGTAATTTTCGAATATTGTGACCGCGGCTTAAGAGACCTTGTGCCTGAGGGCTCTGTTTATCCGAAGTCGAGCTATATGTCCTCTAATTGCATGATGGGCTTCCTTGGAAAACATTCATCCTGCTAGGAAGGTTGCGTCAGGTTCAGGTGGCTCCCCAAATGCCCGTAGAGACGGTTATTCTCCAACTTCAAGGGTAGAAGACACGATTCTCTCTGGTCAGGAGTAACGCGGAGAGCTTTGGAAAATAGGGATAGCAGCGTTGTGTCTGAAACGTTCTACTACGCAACATAGAGATTCAGAAATGTGTTTTGGAGTGGGTGATGGAATCGCTCTCCGATTCCGAGTTCGTCGTGAGCCTCCATGACAGAGCTGTTCACTCCCACTCCTAAAGCACGGCCAATGGCGATGAAGGAGTCTCGCAGTGGGGACCACCGGTTCACACGAATGGAATTAGAAAGTTCAGTGTATACAGTTTCCCAATACTCGAATTAGTATTTCATACAGGCTTTGTGGGGATGTCTAATTGGAAGCGGGCTGCACTCAAGTGCGTCGATTTGTCGACAATATGAAAGATAGGCTTCCCGTTGATGAAAATGATATCCAGCACTAGCCCTTCGTCAAACCGGGAGGTAATATCTCCAAACGACAATGCAAAGCGACTTAGGCTATCCAGGATCCGTTTGCATGGGTCACAGGCCTCGGATATTTCATGCAATGTCTCGAGAGTGCTCGGATTGAGGTCCTCCGGACAACCAGGTTTCTGCAAGTTGAATGAGTTTGTTGCAGCTTGCAGCGGGGTGACAGAAATGACGGTGTAGTTTTAGAGTTGCAACTTGATGAAGACGGTCAGAACAGGAAACACAAATCTGCGTAAATGTACCCATCAGCACTAGGAAACAGCACCCTCCAACTGTCAACTTCATACTTTCTCATCTTTCTCTTCAACCACATCACGCTTGATGAGCTTGTTTGTGGCTGTGTCTGTGATGAGTGCATAATATTTAAAGGACGTATAGAACAAGCAAAGTAGGTACATAGGCGGCAACAACATCCACATTGACGAAAATAGTCGGGTGGCCATCACGTGTAGAGAGCGAAAAGTGAACTTTCCGCACGAATCGAAAGGTGAATCGGCACAACGGAACCGTTTCTGGCTATGATTGAATGATCTTTCTCGGAGTTCCAGTTTCGTAAAAAAGCGCGCATTTCGTTTAAACCAACACCGGAAGTTGGTAAGCATGTGTCGACGCTGAAGCTGGAACATACGCTGCGCGATGAAGTTCTGCTTGTGTTTTCAATCTTGATTTGAGTTCTGTTTGGAACAAATTTGCCAGTATGGTGAGGTCTAGGGATGGTGGTGCAACGTACACCAAGCCATCTGGAAAGAAGTCTACAAACACACGATAAGAGCTACGCCCTCCTTCAACCCGGTGTTGTAATACGCTCTGTACACTACAGTTATTTGCAGATGGTTTACATCAAACCCACGGTCGATGCAGTGATATTGACAGAATTTGTCCAATCGTTCTTCTCGAAAGCACCGACCCAGATGGTTTCTTCCTATGCCAACGTTTCGTATTCCCAGAGTTTGACCGTGGAAGATGATGACGATTGGACAACATGCGTCTTGACCGGTCCCAGAGAGACAGGACCGACATGTTTGAAGCTCTCACCCGGCTCGAGGTACATCTATTCCATCTTTGTGACAAGATAATGAACTCTGCGCGGGGTGGAAGTACCTCCGCCCAGATGGGCACGTGTATGTGACCTAATTTTATTAGTCTTGTGGAAATGAGCGAGATGCTGGCGGCAACCACCTTCACGCCACATCATAGGTTTTCCGTTTCCGTCTTACGGGTTCTTGGGGAAGCCGTTCTTGTTCGGAAAGTTCTT
Source organism: Chondrus crispus (assembly GCF_000350225.1). NCBI lineage: Eukaryota > Rhodophyta > Florideophyceae > Gigartinales > Gigartinaceae > Chondrus > Chondrus crispus. Next base: position 95,137 of record NW_005178989.1, read on the forward strand.
CTTCTGGAACTTTGGCTGCGGCCGAAGTCAAAGGTATTGCCGATAAATCACGGAATTTTCGGATACTGCCTCTTTGCTTTGACGCTCCTGGAGGAACGGGATATGATCACTCAGAGGAGCCACAAACAACTTGTAGGTAAACGTGGCCGTGGTAATTTCACACAAGACAGGCTCTCCCCATTTCTGCTTTAGCACTGCAGCGCGAAGGTCAAGTTGTGTTTCTTGGAGCGGAAATGCTCCGAGCATTGTAGTGTATGGCAGTTGAACCTGGTTATGAGGCATTCAAGTCACACATTTAGGCTTGTGACATATTCTTTTCCCATCAATATTTCGAGGGTTAGTATTTCCGGCTCCAATTTAGAGTAGAGGTGCCTAGCATCAGAGTAAAACTCCGAAAGCATCAACCGGGAGAGTTTCTTATAGCTCATCAAAGTTGTGCAATTGTTGAGCAGGTAGTCACTAGATGAAACACCGATGACGTAGATGAAACACTGAACATTCTGCTTCCACTGCAGGGCTTCTTGCATTTGAACATACCTCATAGTCACTTATGAAGTTTGGAATGGAGCGCATCTGCAGTGTCCGTAAGTCACTATCACATGAGAACTACCATCCTTGGAGTACTCCTGAACGACGAAGTCTGCCCTCGTTGTGAAAAATGGAACAGAAATATGATTTACGGGGTGACAGACAAAAATTCGTTGCTTGAGACTGCAGCCAGGTCAGAATCGTCAACATCTAGGGCTTGACGTTGAAAGTTGGCGAGATAAACATCAGCTTTATTACTCTCACTCGCGTAGTCATCACAGACATATGAAACGTTTTAACGCTGAAAAGAGTTTGATGGTGCATCTGTGGCTGCCACAGGAAGAGCGCAAACGTGGACTAGTACCATAGGCGAAGGAAGAGGAGAAGAAGTATATTGATTCAATGGGTTGGAACCTTTGTTGAGAACGGTCATGTGCCCGATAGTATCAACGGAAAGAAAGAGAATGCTGGCTAGCCACGAATGATATATTGAAATGGAATCAATTCGAGACCGCAAGTGCACTGCCGACACTAGTTCACCAGACATGACATGGAAAATTTTGTACTGGCTTGACGCATCCTTTGAAACTCACGCAGCGAGGGCAGGCTGACCAATTTAAACTCTGGTGAAGACCATACCTGATGGGGGCAAAATCGACTTGATCACTTCGCCGACCTTCTCAGTCGGTGCCTCGGAGCCAGTTTAATAAACTTCTAAGGCCCACTTGTCTATAGACAGTAGAGTATTGACGGTTTCATCCTGCCTGAGTAAATCTGCTTTATGAAGCGATAACAGGTAGCTTTCGATTGCCTCGGCAGATGCTCGAGTCATAATAGATTAGCTACGTCCACGCAGTAGCAGTCTAGATTATCGTTGGAGTCGGAGAGTGGCGTCAAACTGTACCAAGAAACTCAGTATCTCAGGAGGGTCGCAAGTCGGATAGAAAAAGGGGACGAAGTAATCAGGAAGCAAGCGTATTGCACGATTACTGTTTTGTGTTCTACTGCCTACTGATCATGTCTAGCTTCAGAGCTACTAGGAGTAACCAAAGTCTAAAGACCCAAGTCAAGAACAGGACGAAAGTAGATTTAGATTAGAACTTCTAATCCAGATCACCAGACAGCACAGTGGTACTGTAGGCAGACATTGGTACGCGCGATCTGACTTTCAACTACAGAAGCGCATCTGCCGCGGGGAAGTAATGATTGCCTGTTTTCCCCTTTAGAGAGATACTCTAGACTTCATGGTACCCTTCTCGGCAGCTCAATTCTACACGCATTCTGCATAATCAGAGCACTTCCTATTTACCGTTCAAAAAGCGATTTCTCTGCCGCCATGGGGCCCGAATGACATCGAAAACTCAAGAAGGACACAATTGTAAAACGGATAACGAGCACATTCAACGCATGTGTGCGAAATGCATCCAACCCGAAACCACTGTTTCAGATCTCTCCAGCACATAAATCATTTCTCCCCTAATTCTCCATTTTCAGGTACACTGCCCCAAGATGCCATGGGGATATCATCCCAAACGCCTGTGCAGGGATTTTATGGTACTCGACCTAAATAATTCCGTTTAGACTGGTTACCAATGTCCTCTTTATCATTAGGCGTGAAGTATATAATCAGAGCTCAAAGAATCTCTCAGATGTTGTGTCTAGAGCTCCAAATGTCATCTGCGCTCTCCATTGAGACATGCTTTTGCACTGTACTTATAGATGCTGGCGGTAGCCGTCGAGGCGCATGACCTGCGGCTTCTCCACGACACTTTTTCAAATTTGAGAGGCGTGACGTCTGCTTCCAGCAGTACTCTCACTTCGGGTTGTCATTCGGAAGCACGTGTATCTCCGCCAATGTTTTCGCTGTGAGCCACTGCCATTCAACAGCCTTCCAGTTTTGTCAGGCACATTTCGGGACTCTTCCATGGTCGTAGTTTGCCAAGAAGAAACATTTCGAGTTGGTGATCGTAAAATCCCGTCTTCAGGGATGTTGATACTGGCCTGGTTCGGCTCAAATTGGTCCAGTAACTGAAAATGTTTGGCCCAAAGCCTGCCTCGACAAACGATTTTCGGGCTATATCGGGGGGAAGACCACGTTCCCCGGTCATTGATAGAGATGCCCGTACTATTCTCAGCAGCGAGCCCACTATGAGTCACCAGATCAGTCGTGCTGAAATGTCATTTCTCTGTGATGGGCTCTGGAGGATCTTGTTTCGTCGGGAAAGGGAACGCCACGTGATCATGGTTTACGACAATGTTGAGCTATTTTGCTCTGGACCTTCTTCATTAGAGTACAGTTCACTGTAAATGTTATTTCTCGCGCTTCCAGCGTCTGGGACACGACGAAACGCTCTTCACTTTCCGAAAGAATAGGACACTGGCAAGGAAAGTGGGATAAAGGATCCAGTAGTTTCTCAAGTCCTAACTTGCCGTGATGAGGCAAAGCTCTTTTTTTGTAGTAAACGACTGAGAGGGAAGCGTCAGTGTGAGTTAATATTTCTCTTGCAGAATGACCGTGAAGGAAGTGATCGTGCGCTTATGCTCACCTCAAACGCTCCGCTTTTAGCTTGGCAAGCTAATTCCGGTGACGGATAGTTTGAGCACGCATAGAGCGCGCTGTACCTACTCAAACTGCCGTAGGCTTTGTCTATGATAACATTGAATCTGACTGGAGATGGAAATAGGTTTGAGATGGGGTGGTACTCTAGGAAGATTACGTGGGCTTGACAGGATGGCGCTGGAGAAAGTTTTTAGAATTGACACCTTTGCATAATCGAACCGCCCAGAATAGTACTGTATCATCATCGCTCGATTACGTACTTAGAACTCACTACTGCAAACTTTTCAAACTCTTCGGACGGGATGACATCCCTCAGAAATGGATGAGCTAGCGTCCAATAAAGCCCGTTCAACTCTTTTTTCATTTTATTTGAATTACTTGTAGCAACTGTGCGGGAGTGCAAGAAAATTGTAAGTAAGTATGCTTGTCAGCTCTATTTGCACATTTTACGGGGCTTGCCGTGGAGGAGCACAGTGAACCTTTGTTATGCAGTACGGGGATCTGGTGTAGGGATAGGAGGGGTTGTAAGACCTCGAAGTCGTGAGCGAAAGAGCAAGAATACTGCGAGTGAAAACGTTCACGAGATACGAAAATCAGTGTTATTATGTACACTGATCACGGCAAAAAGATGGATGCACAATCACGTTTTCAAGGAGTGGATGTCAGAACCAAGAACGATTTCACGCTTACCAAATGGGAAGAAACGAACGCTGTTTGTCGATAGTTGCTCGGGTCACAACGGAAATTCCGATATTGATGAATGTCTCCGAAATATACACACTGAGCTACGAAAGCTGCCACCTAACACCACGGATTTGGTTCAACCTGCGGACTCTTTTCATAATTTCTAAGATAAAATATACTTAAAGACGAGAGTGGGATGAATAAAAGGCTGCAGAGATCACTGTAAGATCCTGGACGAGCAGTGAGCAAGGATCAAGCGGGAAATTCAAGAATCTAGGAAAGACTTTTCTTTGAAGTTGGCTGCAACTGCGGTTCGCGAGGTAAATAATCAAAGGTACAGAGACAGCCTGTTGTATGCTAGGAAAGCCATGATATGGACTGAGATGTCACTTAACCTGAACGGCATATGGGAAGAGAAGCAGCTCTTTACCGATCTGCAAAGCATCATTGCGGAGCATAAGAATCATTTTGATGGCGAACCTTTTGAATAAATGAAAATGTTCCCTGTGAGAAAAGAGACAGTGCATGCATTTTAATTTGGGTACACTTTTGTAACCTGGACCGTGCTATATATCTTGTAACGACATATATTAACCTGGATTCGCATGTAACCTGGGCCAGGTTATTTTGTGTGAGACGCTCTCAAAATGGCCTTCAGAATTAACCTGGACCATGTTAAATTCCGTGATCGGGTGTACTCTTATAAGTTTTTTCGATACACTGCTATAATTGTACAGTAGTGCAACTTTTTTTGTACGCACAGGGACTAAAAATATGCAAAAAAGTGGGTGTGGATCATTGCATCTGGCGCAGAATACTGGTGATCATGAGAACTGCCGGTGGCATGATTATTTTATGGCTTTGTTTAACGCTGAAATCTCCGTGTCTCGAGAACGGGATCTGACACAGCTGTTTACAACCCATATATAGTATCGGGTATGGTACTCTGGAAGGGAGTGTCGCCTGATAGTGTGAGGAGGGAAGGCAGGAAATATACTGTGCCTGTGCTGTACAGTACCGTTCTGTATGAAAGTGATTGGAGTGAGAACTATAGAATTGTGGTGACAATTATTGCTCGCATATGGGCACGAATCTAGCACGAAAATTCCATGAGGGCGATTCCAGCTACTTGAGGCAAGAGTCATAGAGTGGCGGAGAGATAGACGTTGTCGGGAGAAGAGGCGAGACATTGCCCATGTGAGAGTATCGGGATGTCAGGAAAAGGGAAAAACTGGCAAGTGGAGGTTGGATAAAGATGGGAGATCATACAGTGCAAGCATGAGTCAGAAGAAGGGAGCGGTTGTTCCTGCACAAATTGGCGCGTACTGTACTGTGTCATGCAAAGGGCATGGTCTCATATGAGGGGGATGGGGCGTTTGATACTGTAGTCCCAAGAGCTATCTTGATGCGAGATTGCAGTTACGGACAGGGAGGACTGGTCGGAACAAATGTGGTACAAGTTGTTTCGAAGGGGCAATGAAGGACTGACCCGTACTTGACGGGGGTGAGAGGGTAGGGCAATGCATAAATGTGAACAGTGACGGTCGATATTCTTTCTTCACATTCCTTGTACTGTACACAGATGGGGTTTTGGGCCGTGCAAGGGTGACGGGAAAGGACTAAAAGGGAGGGGTTGACGTGGGATGCGGAAAAGAGGAGTTGCCCGGTGAGTGTAAAATGAAATTACTGTATCGTTTCTGCAGGCAGGGAAGGCAATAAAGATTTAAGGCGCGTGTGTGGCATGGGTGTCGGGAATCGTTGCGCCTTGCACGGAAAATCGCATGGCACAATACGCGCCACTACCCTTGGTAGCTACAGAAATGATTGGGGACCACCTCCAATTCCTCTTGTGCCGCGGTTTCGCGTCACTGTTCCATCTCATGATAGCACCTTGCTACTGAGCCAAGTTACATAAAGCATTAGAGGCCTGTACGACAAAATACGGCACGACGCAAAGCAGGTTTGTGCCCCAATGTGACATGAATTGTTCCAGACGGCTGGCCGAGCTTACCTCCCATTTCATCTCTGAGCGATATTGGTGAAAGGCACGAAAAGGACAGACGCCTTGGGCGTGTGCGAGGCGCGATCCCTTGCAATGCAGGACAGCAGAGGGCAGTGAGGCATAATTTCCCTGCATCTAGTGGTATATTTCCACACTGTAAATTACTATGCTATTGTAGCGCCGAAAAGATCCTGACTCTGTTGGGGGAGGAGCTTGGGGATGGACAAGAAATGAGGGAGCTGTACAAGTAGACGAGCGTGCAGCATGCGACGCAGGGCGGCAAACGCCTCGTACGGCCAATCATTGCGCGCGCTCTGGAGAGGCGCGCTAGAGGCTGTCGGCGACAATCGCCGCCGCCTTTCACTTGCTGACGTGCCATGTGTCAGTCGCCCCCGTGGAAAAGATGGAATGCTTTTTCTGCTGCGGGCGATTGGCGCGCCAGAGCAAAAGAGGAGCAGGTACTCAAGTCCCACCAATATTGGTTAAAATTTTGAGGCATTCAGAGATTTGGCACGTGTTGGAACGAAAACCCACGGAACCCCTCCCCCTCCCCCGAGAAACTGGGCAGTGCATGGAGGCGTTCCAACAGTACAGGTGGACCGGAGAAAAGTCAGCGGAGTATGAGATTTCTAGTGAAATAAAAGATCTGGTACTGTAATACCAAAAAAAAATCCCTATTATTTGTACGAAATGAAATTACTGCTTATAAATCATTTGCATAGGTGGGGCGTTGCATGCCATGGGCCATGTGGATTTTTATCATAAAAACGACGGCGACGTGTCTTTGAACACACCCGGCGATCGCTGCCACCCCCCGCCCGGCGGCACACAGCTTCGCAATGGCAGACCCAAAGGATGCGCAATAAAAACACGACAAATAACGCCCGCGTCTTTCCGTTTCGTCGCGAGCTCGTCTCAGGCTGAGCCGGATTTCCCTCTCTGCTTGCTCCTCGTCTCACCCCTTCCTTCCGTTTTCTTTTTCCATTGTTCTTCCGTTCTATATCTTCATCCCATCTCACAGTGCACAACCCAACCGGCGCCCCTCCCCCCACCACCAACCCCACGCCTCACCCAAACCCTCCCCCCACTCCCCCGTCCTTACTGGCCTCCAGTGCAACCCCTCATCCACAACCCCTCATCCACAATCCCTCATCCACCCCTCCCAACCACCCAGCCCGCCCCCCCTCTCCCCGTTCCCCACCCCCCCTCCTTGTTGTCATGACGTCCGGTCTCGACCGTCTTTGTGAAGCCGTGGAGGCCGCCGAAGCTGCCGAATCGGCCCGTCGCCAAGAGGGCTTCATGTGCCCAAACCCCGGCTGCGCACGCATCTTCTCCAAGCGGTACAACCAGCAAGCCCACATGCGTCTGCACGACGGCACCCGCCCCTTTTCCTGTCCGCGATGCAACAAGGACTTCATGTGGAAGAGCTCGCTCAAGAGCCACGCCAAGATGCATAACAAGATGGACGCCGCCGCCGCTGCCCTCGCCGCAAAGCGTGCTGCCCACCCCGCCTCCGCCAACGCACCCACCTCCTCGATTCGCTCCCCGCACAAGCAACACCCCACGCAAGTAAAGCCCATACAAGCAAAGCCTACGCCGAAGCAACACACCAAGCGCGTCGCAAAGAGGCAAAGTAAGACGCCGGGCTCGTCACAAACACGCAAAGTCGCCCGTCATTCGACCAAGGCGCCTGCTAACGCGGCGCTCAAACGCAGGGCCGACAATGCATCACGGGGGGCGGTAGGCCCATCCGTGTCGGTGCATCGGTCACTAGGGGGGCCGTCGCGATCGCATCATGTTTCTTCGCCGCAGGCACGGCCGTCGACAAAGCCTAAGGGACCTATGGGACGGCAGTCGCCGGATAGTGTGACGCGTATGGACTTGGAGACTGCCACGTTGTTGACGATGTTCCAGTAGGGTTGCGGCTGATGGAGACAGATTTTGTAGCGAGAGACACGTACTCTCAGAGGTCCTCGGGAGCTAAGAGAGTATGCGTGCTCCGGTTTCCGTGTGTGAGTCGTGTTTTTTTTGTGAGTGCATTTCGTGTGAATAGTTGCGGCAATATGTTTTAGACTGTGTTTTGAGTGAGTGCCGCTGTGATAGTTGACCACGCGCACGGGGAATGAAAGTTCCGATTTCGAGGAGTCTGTGTGTGCCTTTATTCGAGAGATGTAATAGTGTGTTGTTTCGTAAATCAATTGATCAGAGCCCTTTTGGCTTGCGCTCGCAAAACCGTTACCCTAGCACAGTGCGGCCTTCTTCCAGCACTCCCAGTTGTGAAGTCCTTGCTTCAACCGTGGTGGTGGTCTCAAACGCCGAGTTTTGAACGCCAGCGCAAGGAAAGAGTATCTTCGAAATGAAGTGAAAAACAAGGACAAGACTGTAGTGTACTGTTGGATATTTTGGGCATAAAGCGGTCAAGGCCGGAAAAGTTGGCAGTCAGCTGCACGCGCCGCACGAGGTCTTGCTACTTCGAAGGGTAATGAGAGGGTTGGGAGTGGAAACAGCGGAATGGCATGGGAGCACGCCTCGGGGTTGGTTGGTCGAATTAAGGAATACTCGGGTGTCTGTCCAGTGCGCGTTTTGTGAGGCGTGCAGGCGTGATTATCTATCAACCAGATGACGGACGAGGGGTTTTTTGGGTGTAGGCTCTCATTTAGGTGGTCTGTGTGTGTGCTGAGATATTTAGGGCGGAGGTCGCGAGAGCGTGGGGTATGTCCTAGGAGGGGGGGCGGGTGGGGGCGAAGCTGGGTAGGTGGAAGGGTACGACAGTTGGAGATGTGCAAAGATCGAGGCATGTTCCTCGCATCGGTTCATCGCGGAGGACCGGGGGCGGCAGGTTGCCCATGGTGGTGGCGGGACCCTGGTGGTGGCGGTGCGGACAGGGCTGGGTGTTCCATTGGCTCGGGGGCGACTGGATCAGTCAGCGAAGAAAGATATCTGCAAGCCAATCTCGGCAGAGCGGTGTGGAGCGGATTATACATCTCCCGGGGAAAAGTATTTTTTGTGCGTTGGCACCGACTTTCGCCCCCGCACGCTTTAATGCGGTATGACGTACGGGATTTACACACGCTGACAACCATGCGCGCTTTCACGTCACACTTGGACGTGCAGTACCTCGCCCGGTATCTCCAGATTGCTCCCAAACCCAACCGCCCCCGTCTCGTGGGGCCACCCGTCTCGTGGGGCCAACTGTCCCTCCTGCCCACTGCACTCCTCTCCACTCCTCTCCACTGCACTCTACCCGCCATAGACAACCCCCTCGTCGCTCATCTCTGCCCTGTCCCTTGTCCCTGCGTCATTGCTGCCCTGTCGCTTGTGACACATGCCGCCACATCTCCACATCTCCCTGTCGTCTTTCTCGCACCCCCCCCTCCTAACTAACAACCGTCCCGATTCTTCATCGCTCACCTCTGGGAATCTACCTATCCCCAGTTCACTCCCACCGCGTCTCGTCCCCTACTCCTCGTTTAACGACCGTTTCGCTCTCGAGCGCCCTCCAGCACGGACACGTCAGTGTTCCGGCATGGTTGCCCCCCTGGTCGCATGACGCAATCTGTACACTGTTACAGGCACAGCGAAGGCTGCAATTTTTTTCGTTTCTTCAACCCACCGGGCCTTGACACTATCAGTCCGTACTTGTCCGAGTCCTCTCTCAAAATTTCTGTGGTTCCGGTCTCTCGCTGTGCGCCTCCTGTTTTTGCTTTTACTGGAATCAGGTTCTATGTGCATGTACAGTATACGATACATTTTGCGAGCTAACGATACAACCTCTAGTTGTATCGCTAGTCACTACAATTCCTGTTCCTGAGGGGAGTCCCGGCGTCTTCAGTTGATAATCAGTTCGTAATTGCTCCGTTTTCAAACACAAGAGTCCTCGTAGAGGCGTTTGCCATTTCGATAGCGCTAATTGGTGGCCCCAGCGTCGCACAATCGTGTCACCCCCATCCCCATCCAACCAACAAACTGCTGTATGACTGACTGACTGCCGGCCCGCAAACGTCGTCCTGACATGAACATGACTTGCGAAGGCAACCCATCCTCAAATGGATTGCTTAACGTTCTCTCTCGATCAACCGTCAGGGTGACGAAAAGTCATCCCAAACGATTGGGTACTATCCAACTGTAAGCCGTAATGGTAACGGAGATCAACGGACTTTTTCGCTTGAAAATGGGAGATTTCTATTGCTCGCTCATACAGTGTACTGGTCACACGTAACACCACATTTTTGGGCCTTGAATGAAGATTGGCGTTTTGATGTCGCAAAACTCTCAGCACCTCAACCATCTCTTGGCAGCACTTGTTGCCATCACTCGTGCCTCACCACCTTTTATGTGTGAAGGTTCTGGAGGTCCTGTGATTCGGTACAGTGGCTACCCCGACATAGTGCACATCGCTATAAGAAACGGAACAGTATAGTGCCCAGGGAACTGCCTGGCACGGAAAAGATATGATAGGCACAATCTAGCCAGTGACTTCATTTAAGCGCTGTAAACAGTCCATTGGATGGATTCTTACACTGCATGTATTCATTACATAGGTGCTGCTACTCTGCTTGCTCCTGTATAGTGCACAAAAAGCCTGGTTGCACTTTTAAGGGTGACCCCACCGCCAACAAAATTTCAGTGCACTATTGAGGAAGCCACGGTACTGTATAGCTTCATACCTACCACGAGTTCTCTCTATCTGTATATCCTTTATTCAATGACTATTGTTGCGAATGCTATCTCATATCGACAGATCTCTATCTAGAGGGAGTTACAGTTCGTACCACTGTACATGAATGCACCAACCCTTCCTTACATAACTCACCATCGCTCTGCTCGTAATTGCTCACAACGCTAGGCAGCAAGCTGCAGCAACGCATCAAACTACACTGAAAACAAGATAAAACTATGGAGACCGAAACGATGACCAACCCTTCAAAAAACCTATGTAAGCAACCGATACGTGCAACTGAAGCTGCTTGCTATGCTTGTCCTGAGTCGGTCTTTCCAGCCTACAGTACGGTATGCCCACAGCACTTTACATACATGCAAGTCTTGAAGGTCGTTGATGCCAAATTTCATTTCTACGCTCGCGCATACCCTCTTGTACCTGTAACTACGTAGACATTATATTAGGGCACCTCTCAAGGTGTTATGACTCCAAAAGAATATGGAAAACGCAATCCACTCCGCCTGATCACGGTCTCATGTCCACTTATGGTCTCATGTCCACTTATGCTTCACATGAAACAATTAACAAACGGAGCCATTAACGAAGAGAAGGAAGAAGCGGCATAGAAGCCTGCTTTTAAGTTGGTGCGCTACAAGTGAAGCCCTAAAATCATTGCCACCCCTGTAAAATGTCGTGTCCCTAACGCCCTCCTATCCAGCTCTAACCGCGCCCACCAAGAACGAGCGGACAATGGCGGACGACGACTCCTGACTTAATCCGCCTCGACCCTAGAGCCGCGTTCCCACTGAGCTGTCCAGCTCCCTCTGGGGGATTGTTTTCTATTTGCATGCGCAAGCATCGGGCACGACATATTACTTGTCCCAAACACACCTATTCACAATGAAGCAAGGCTTCTACTTCCCGGCTGCGAGGCCACCTCCGCGTCCCGCACCCCCGCTCATGAGCGGCCGCGCCCTGCCTCGCCGCGGCTCGCCAGCACATAAAAGCGCGCTCCACCCCGCGCTGCGCCCGGCGGTTTACGCCTCGCACATCCACGCGCACGATGTGCGTCCCCCTGCTGCTCTCCGTCCTACTGGTGCTCGCCCCCTGCGCGTCAGCGCAGGTATCATTCTGCCGGCGCACGTCTGCGCAGGAGCAGAAGCAGTCTGCGACGTTCCTATGCTCGGTGTCCGTAACGATGCGGCGGTCGGCGGGGTGTGCGGCGACGGTGTCCGAGGAGTTCGTGTTCCCGCACACGACGGGGGCCGATGCGTTCCGCGACATCCCGCGCGTGGGCGGGGTGCAGGACGTGTCCAGCGTGAGCGGGACGCGGGACGGGACGGGGCTCCGCGTGCGCACGAGCGAGCGCGAAGGCGTGCTCCGGGTGTACCTGGAGACGCGGCGCAAGGGGAGCGCGACGACATTCAGACTGGAGTACAAGGTGTCGAACGCGGCGATGCGGTTCAGCAGGGCGTGCCTCAACGGGCAGAGCGTGGACGCGACGCGGAACGTGCTGCGGTGGGGCACCGGGCAGTGGGACAAGACGCTGGAGCTGGTGCGCGTGCGGTTCGAGGCGGCGGCGGGCGGGACGGTGGAGGCGGCGGGGGCGAGCATGGGGGCGAGAGTGGTGCAGAGGGCGGAGGGGAGCTTGACGTACGAGGCAAGGGGGGTGAGACACGGGATGGAGTTTTACGCGATAGATGGGGGGAAGGGCGGCGTTTGTGAGTGGCCGGTGGAGTGCTTTGCGGAGAGGAAGGGGGACGGGAAGGAGGGCATGAAGACGAGGCTGCTGTTTTTCGGGATCGGGGGCGCGATGTTGGTGATGGTGTGCTGCGTGGTCGGGTGCAAGTGCCGGGGCAAGATGGGGAAGATGCACGCGGGGCGGCGAGGGAGCTCCGGGTCGAGTTGTGACGGGGAGGGCT